>NW_020955621.1:2394-92603 GCF_003031625.1 Empidonax traillii | reverse complement strand
TTTTTTAGACTCAGCAAAGGGAACTTAATTTCTTTTGCCATTTTCAGGAGCTAGTATTGTTGGTCACACACAGAAAACTCAGACAGCTTTTTCTGTGTAACATTCATAGATTTTAAAAGTACAAATCCTGCAGCTTTCCAAAATTTCATTTTTGTTTATTCCAGGTCAAACACTTCAGGAACCTTACCTGACCCCATCCAGTAGCAATTTTTTAAAAAGTGAGGGTTGAAAATTCTTTCCATTTGTAAGATTTTTCTGTATTTAAAGACTCTTGTTTATAATTCTAAGTAGTTTAGCTTAAACTCACAGCCACCAGATAATGCTACTCAGGAAGCCTTCTTAGCATTAAGAAATAAAAGCTCAAATAATCACTCTTTGCACAGTGAAAGAACCACCAAGACAGCGAATCACCACGTGTAACTTTGAAGAAGATGTGCTGTTGTACAGTAATGAATTTTATATGGCTTATGGTGGTCGAGGGACCAGCCAACCCAGCTCTCAGCAAGAATCGTGTCGCTCAGGGTTTTAGAAGGAACTCAGCAGTGTTGTTTGTGCTCTCTGGGAACCGGCAGAGAACAAGGTGCCTACCTCGATTTGCAAGCAGCCGGTTTCAGGGTGGACACACTGCACTGATGCTGGGCTTTGCCTCAGGCAAGCCATACATGCAGTGTGTGGTTTTTGATAAAACAAGGCTGGCTGTCAAGTGAGGAGCATGGTGTTTCATCGCTGGAGCATCCATCTCTACCAGCTCTGAGCAGTACAGACCTTGCTTGCAGTTCCTGTGAGGAGAACACATTTGCTCAGAGGAAGAAGGACATGTAGAACTGGGAAAAGTTTTGGGGCTACTGCTGCAGGCAAGAAACCCCTTCTGCTGCCCAAGGAGGGGTGGCCAGGATGGCAGGAGTAAGCCCAGTGCACGCACACACACACACACACACACACACACACACACACACACACACACACACACATATCCTTTACTCCCTGGACCACAGTCAAGCACAACACCCCACTGTGTCTGCCAACCAGTGGGCTAATAAGACCTGTTCTTACCTGGTATTTCTCCTTGAGGAGAGAGGAATAATAGCATGATTTTCCCACATGTATGTGCTGAGAGAATTAAATGAAATGATGAAACAGAAAATCACATCTCTTTTTCTTTTTTTTCCCCAAGTTAGATTTTTTTTTTTTTCCCCAAAATCACACAACCCTCCCTCAGTTGTACCCTTCTGGATGAATTTAGGAAAATAGTGTGACAAAACAAAAACTCTTCTTCGGAGCATCAACCCCATATACTTGCCAAGGCAGGAGAGAGTTGTTTTTGATGCATCTGATTTTAATTTAACACTACACTTCACCTTCACAGCAAATAATTTCACATACATGCTATAATTAGTGATGGGGGAACCTCAGCAGGTTTTGAGTCTGGCTTCCATTTAAAAAAAGGAAAAATCTGTATGTTTTGTCTAAACCTTATGCGGGTAAAAACATTGGCAATTGGAAAACTCTTCATAAGAACAAGGTTTCTAATAAGACTATTTGCTTGTTTCAGTTTTAGTCTGAGATGGAAACCAGAAATGACAGAACTTCCCTGGACATTTCTGAACCATAATACGGAAACAGCTCTAAAAGAGAGATCTTAAAATGGAATTGAATACAGACTTTAACTACTTTTCATTTTTCCTGATTCCTCGCCTAGGCAAAGCTCTTCTTGACCATATATATTTGCAATACTGCTGCAAAAATAATTTTCTTCACTGCACTTTCACCACTAAGGCCACAAAATTTTCCATGAGAATGATGCTCTAAGCAAAAAGTGTTTTTATGAAAGAAAACCAAATATTTGTGGATGGAAATCACTTGTGTCGATAATTTCCATTTTCTGTTGTAGGAAAAAAGTCAAACTATCAAAACTACTGTGGAAGGTTCAATGTTATTCTTGATGGGGAGGGAAGATGGTCAACAGCTTTCCGGAGAATGGAAGGATTTGCAGCCAAGTTCAGGAGAAAGTATGGAAGAAGTTTTGTACTTGCCTCCACAACAGCCCATATCCCTGTAAATCCTGGTTTCAGGGAGGCGGAGGTAGTGGTCTGGATCTTGGGAAGTGAGGCTGGGAAAGAAAGAGGAGGGACACCAATGCTCACTCGCACTGAGTTCCTTTTGCCAGCAGGGCTGGGTAGGAAAGGATGCTGCCAGGGAATCCTGCATCCTGCAGGCAGGATGTAAAATTGGCACAACCATTCCAGCTGGGTACATGCCCAGCTAAACACCCTAACTTTAGGTTTTCCATAGGTGGGTTTTCTGGAAAACCTTCCCATTAATAATAAGGAAAAAAAAAAAAAAAGATAATCACTGGTTTTTTCCCTCCAATTCAGTACATTTGGGTGAGAAAACACTATTGTCACTCTCCATCTGTCTCCTGCCCAACATTATCCCCTCGCTGTACCAGTGAGTCCTGCATCCCACACATCCTCCTCAGCTTCCCCTCTTACAAACTGCAGCATGTCACCGAGGCATTGACACCTCTCCACATTTTCCTTCCATCCAGAAAGATCATACATCATCACCTTCTTCCTTCCCTCCATAAGGCTCCTTCCTCAGCCTGCCCAACACCACCTGGCTGGCCCAGCCCAGCTGGAGGAATCAGGCGAGTCAGACCAGACTTCTCATTCCCTCCTGCTCCTCCTTTGTGCTGCTTGCATCCAAACGCTCTGCCTGTTGCCCCTGCCCAGGCTGAGACTACTCAGGGATGTGAAAACCTCTTTCTTTACTCCCTTTTACACCTCCCGTGGTGAAGTCCTGATTTCTGGCTGGAGCCAGTAGGTGCTGCTGTGTTCAAACAATAAATAATAACCATTCTTAACCAGAGCCATTTAAAAATAATCATGTTTTGGCTCCTGAAACACCTAGCTGCTTTTACATTTGAATGCTCTCAGTGTAACCCATGTAGGTTTTTCAACAGTATTTGCTGTTCTGGCTGGTTAAAAACACTTCTCCTGAGCAGGAGGATGCCAATCAATGCAGCTACACCACTAAACAAATACAGCTCCCTGCTCCGATCCATAATCTGAAGAGTTATTTCTGTATCCACTTACAGAGGAAAGTTGTTACAAAGAAATATGACTAATAGCAAACACAGGAGCCTTTTCCAATATTCCAGTTTTCACACGTGGATGAGTTTGGGTGATTGTTCTTGGGCCATGCCACTGGAGCAAAACAGTCAGCGAGTGAACTTATGTAGCATTTTCCCTTTATTACATTTATATGTTGAAACACAAACACATCCTCGTTGCAGACTCTCTGGCTCCAATTCACTGCTTTTCCATGTCGCTACCCAAAGAGGAAGAAGTGGGGAGCTACTTAGAAACCAAAAGCAGCTAAGACACACCATTGGTTAGAACTGGCAAGTGAGGGGCAGCTCCATCCCGTGGCCTCTGGACCTGTGAGACCATCAGTGGCTGATGGTTTTAACTCCAGGTCTACCACTGGCCTACCCTGAGACTCCACACAGGAGTTCATATGTCTGTCAACATCTGTTTTCTTGCTTTTGGCTATTTAGATGGGAGAGGAGGCACCTTCAGCCCCAGTGCTTCATATGGCTCATCAGCACCAGGACATTTTCTGCTCTCTCTAGGTTCCACCTCAACTGTGCTTTGATGGCCAGACAGCCAAAAGTGCTTCAACAGCTGATTAGCCACCATGAAACAGAAAGTTTCTCCATCCCAGATGTGCACTACAGCACTCTGGGAGAAGAGGTGCATCCCTGTGTGTTTGCATAGCACAAGGCTACAGTCCTGTGCTGACACCCACCCCCGTGAGTGGGCTGGGAAGGCACTTTTCTGAAACCACCTCTGAAAACACTCAACTACATAACTGTGCTTTTGGCCTTAGAAAGAACAAAAAGCAGAGGTCTCAGATTTCACCACAAGCCCTGTATTATTAAATGCTTTAACCACACTGCTTCACTTGCTGGGTAAGGAGTAGGTGGCTCATTTTCTCTCCTACCAAAAGCAGTTAAGAAATGACAGCATCCTTCCTTTCAAAACAGTGTCATTTCATCAAGTGACTAGTCCAAGGTGGAGCTGAGAAAGAGATGCAGAAATTATGTTGTCAGGCAGACATGGCAGGAGTTGGATCTTCCACTACCTCCCATGCCATTGGAAAACTGAGTCATCCTCTTATTGAAATGAAGCATTTATACTATTTAGCAAAATCAAAACAAGAAAAGGTGCTGGGAGGGTGACCTTCAAGGTCTTTCAATGACTTCCTGAAGAAACCTTTCTCTCTCTGATGACTATCCTAGGAAGCTTTGGGCAACCACACCTGTGATTCAGGTGCTTATATTTCAGTGCTTTGAAGGATTGCCCATGGAAAACAGGAAGACACTGGCTCCTGGCTAGGGAAACTGGTTAGGATGGGCATGCCCCAAGTCCTATTCCCAGCTCAAAATCCCAGAAAAGTGGCCTAGCTACCAGGTTTTTACTTCAGTGTGAGTGTGCTTTGAGCAAGTACTTTGAAAATCTTCAAGTTTTTCGCATGCCAGAGTAGTTTCTGTAGTTTCCTGATCCAGCCCAATTTCTAACCTATGCCATTGCAGGAAAAAAATCCCTAAATACGTTTGACAACTATCATCTCAAAACTAAGAGAACAGAAGGCAAATGACCCTGTTAATTTACTTTTTCGTGTATTCCAAGGCAATCACAGGATTTTCTAGAACCTCTCTGAGTTTTGGGGCACAGCAGTACTGAGAAGCTGCTCTGTGACAGCCACATGGGCACCAGGGGAGATGGTGCCTCCATCATTCTTTTGGTGCTTAGCAGATGCAGCTTTTTGCCTCATGGAGTTGGTACCAGCACCCTCTCAGGGCCTCTATCTGCTCTCAGTTGCTCACCAACCAATGCCTTCTACACTTAAGTCACTAACATACAACATTCATAGGCATTAATGGAATGAATTGGACTGAGCTAAATAAAGAATAGCTAGGAAAGAAAAAAAAAAAAAAAAAAGACAGGTCCAACATAAGTGGAAACACTCTTCTGTCCTTCTCCTCTCCGGGAGGGACTGTCTGGAGGGGTGACAGCGAACGGGCAGCCCTGGCTTCCTTCTGCAGCCACCACAGCAGGCACCGGTTGTTCACATCTGTCTGAGGAGCCCCACTGGGAACAGGCACTGATTCCACAGAAAACTATGCTGTCATTTTAATTAAACTGCTTCATGCCAACAGCAACAAGTTATACTAATGAGAGCAGATGTATCCAGTAAACAGTGGCATGTTTCTATTTTAATCTACTTAAACCTGGATATATACTAATTCCTCAGTAAATACCTTAGTGGCCAGCAAAATGAGAAACACACGATAAAAGAAGAAGTTTGCTTGTGACCCTTGAGACATGGGTATAATGTTTGGCTTGGCATCATTAATCTTATGGTCAGAAGAGTACAGCTTTAGCATGTGTAATGTGAGAGAACTGCTCACAGCAAAGTTTCCTCTCTACAGTGCCCTCTGCAAACAGTAATTTCCACATTTTTCTCTCTTCCCTGTAATTAGCTTCCCTTTGGCCTGACACACTATGAAAGTATTGCCAGCTGAAGAGACCTATCCATCTCCTCACTTGAATAAAAACATGAGCTAATTGAGTGGAGGGTATTTAAGCAGAGTGAACTGTATAAGGTTTCTCATGCCTCAAGATATCTGATTCTTAGAGAACAGCACCTTAAATAAATCCTTTTGAAATGTTCTCTCAGGTTGATGGGTAAATAATTAATTGCACCCCAGTGTGTCAATAAAAATCAATCCTCTGACATGAGGCTAAATGAATGGGAATTTTGTCACAAAATTCAGTGGGGCTGGCATTTCACTGTGTGTAACACAGGGATAGAGACAAGGCTCTGTCTTTGTATGACAAACTTTTGATGTCAGTATTTAACTGAAAAAAACAAGTAATGTGAAAAACAGAGGTGACTTTGATTGCCTCCTTCCTCCGTAGCCAATGGGAATCAGCTTTTGATACTGAAGTGATCAAAACACTCACTTCAAATAATGCATGCTATGAATTTAGTTCTTTCTACAGCTAGTGAATCATTGGCAGATTGATCTCGATTCCTGAAAATGTCATTCTTAAGCAGGCTATGATTAGTGATTAGTATCACACTGTATTTTCTTGTCATCTGGCTGTTTGCAAGCTGTAACCTTTCGGTACTCAGTATACAGATTCTGTAATTGCTGACTTCAATCACTAGGCTTATCCTCCCTGATTGGATGATGGGCATTTTAAAACAATGCCTTATCAAATGAGAAAAGAAAACTTCCATCCCACATATAACTCTTCTGGGAAATTAAGGACACATGAATATCATGACAAATAACCAAAGTTGTTTTCATACGGAAGAGTAACCAATTTATACTCTCATCTTTATCAAACTGAAAGAAGTGCTTTCAATTAAAAAACAAAACAAAATAAAACAGAACAAAAAAATCGTTGTGGTATTTGAATGCTTTTTTGTGATTCATCCCAGACAGAAACATCCCCTTGCAATCATCCTCCATCCAGGGATTTCTGCTTGGGGTCCAGCAGGACCCCAGATCTTGCTAGGGCTTACTGTCTTCCTTTATCTATGCAGAATGACTCACTTAATGGCCCTTTACACCACAGGAAAACTGAAAGGAATTTGACAATATCGCAAGCAGTTCATGTCACCTATCAGGGAGGGGGAAAAAAAAGGAGTAGAAGTCTGACTGTAGTAATTTCATTAAGCCATTTCCCACCTCCTGGGCAGATAGGTGAGGTGAGTAAGAACCAAGCAAGCTGGGTTGTCTATTTATTGGTAGACTTGCATAATAGCTGCAGTACCATGTGTTAAGACTGGCCATTTATTAGTTTACCGAAAGTTTGTGACAAGCTAGGGCTTATTCTGCGACCGATCCATGCTATTGCAAATATCAGTTGTAACTTGCCATGGAGTGACACTTCATCTTAGAAATGCAAAAGGTGAGTTTGTGTAAAGCTGCTTACTTAAACAAAAGTTTGGGTTTTTTTATTTGTTTGTTGGTTTGGTTTTTTGTTTTGTTTTGGTGGGGGTTTTTTGGTTTTGTTTTGTTTTTTGTAGTAGTGGTGGGGTTTTTTTTTGTTTTAGTTTTGGGGTTTTATTTTTCCTTTATCATGATGGAGGACCCCTTGAATTTCTTTTGCAGATTTCAAATGGAAAGTTGAAGATCTTACATCTTCCTTGTGCGTGTTGTCTTCTCTATGCCCACCAGGTTTGAGCTCAGGAAGGAATGAAACATTACTGTCCTGGTTTTGGCTGGGATAGAGTTAATTTCCTTCTTAGAAGAAAACAAAAATCCTTGGAGAAAAAGGAGGATAAATATTTAAAACAGTCTTTGAAAGTTAAGCACATAGAAGCAATTAACAAATAACAGGAATTGTGCTTGTTCTCTTTGCAGACCACTAAAAATTCTCCACTCACCAGGCTGGCACATTAACAAATAATATGATTTGTACCATTTTCTGAGCCTGTTCTACAGAACTGAAAAAAAGAACAACGGGGAGGCAAGGAAAACAACTGCAAGTAAAAACAATCATTTCCCCACAGTATTTTCCATAAAGAGACTTCATCCCCTCTAATATTATGGCAAACTACCTTGTTAATCCTCTTGCAGCCAATGAGTAGTTATTTTCTCCTCTTCTTCAAAATGAATCTTTTTCCTTTTTTTTTTTTTTTTTTTTTTTTTTTTTTTTTTTTTTTTTTTTTTTTTTTTTTTTTTTTTTTTTTTTTTTTTTTTTTTTAAATATATGCTATCAGGAACACAAAAGCCAGAAATGCCACTTTAAGATCCAGTCCTGTTCTGCTAGCTGGCCATCTGAACTGTTCTGCAGCTAAACCCTATCAAGCTGCACCATGAAAGTAGCCATCCTTAAGCAGACTCCCCCTGACAGAACATGAGGAAATTACCACTGCATCAACACAGGTGCATTTACTTTGTCTGCCCTATAAATCTGGCCGGTAGGATGGCTTGTATAAATAAAATGAATTATTTTGTACTTGTAAGGACTTGATAGGGGTCAGCAATTCGCTGAACACTAGCAGAATTTCTCGGCATAGAATGGGTAAACCAGGAGGGCTTAATTCGAAGTGTTAGATTACCCAGGCGTGATGGCTTAATACAAGTGGGAGGAAGGCATAATACAGGGAATCATTACTTACACACGTGCATTTATGAAATCATTACTGTGCTAAAGTAGTTCATTTGTCTGCCTTTTTAACTAGACCTTTGGTCTGAGGAAGACTGACAATGCATCCACTAGTAGGAGCTCTGAATCACCTGTAATTGAGGATATTACATTCCATGCCCTTAATGTGCTCCTTCTGGAAAGGTGCTGGGCTCATTTCTGTCCATCTCCGGGTGGATGAGAGATGTCAGTGGCATTCCTGTTTTTGTAAGGTTCATTCGAGTGGCACTGGGCTCTCAGGGAGCACTAGCTCCTGATTGAGAGACTCTCTGGTCCCTTTAATTTTCACAGCTCTGTGCTCTGCAAACTTTTATTTGAACAGGTTTTGCTGAGATTATTTTAGGCCTTGTCAATACTTCTTTTGTGACCGAAAGATAAGGCCTTCTCTCTCTGTATGATTGGAAGAGCGCACAGGCAAATATTAAAAGGCTTTGTTTTCTTTCCAGTTCAACAAACCCATGATCCTCATTCTCAGCCTCCTTCCTTCAACTGCCTTGATGTAAAAGGCAAATGTCTGTAGGCAGCCATTTGCATTTGATGTTGGGAAGGTGAGAGGAGAGGACTGTGTTGTCTGTGGGCACTGTCCTGGTCCTTCAGTTCATGCCTCGGCTGTTCCGGGCCATCTCTCCTCCAAAGCACTGCACAATTGGAGCAGCACCAAGTAGCTGCGAAGAGAAACAATCCTCCATCTAGTTCCCACAAACTCCACCCTCCCTCACCTTCAACACGAGCTGTCATCGTGAGGACATGAAGAGGAAAAGCCAAGCCCTGCCTGAACGAACACAATCCTTGGCAATATAAACCATTTTGGAACACCTTTGTACAACGCTGCCAACAGAAACATGAACCTTCTCTTAAGAGGCTCTTAAGAGCCTTTTCTTAAGGGCCTCCACTGCAGCCTCAGGTTTGAGCAATATCTCCTGGAGTGTTTAGGAGTAGGATGTTCTTCCCAGATGATCTAATTTCCAGCTAATCTCTTACCTGTCAACTGTTTCAGCTGAGGTAAGTTTAGAAATTAATTTTGCTGTGGCAAAGATGAAGGACACCAGGAAAGGCTCTTCCCAAGTCAGTGGAACAGCTGTGTTGAGCAAAATCAGGATCAAGCACCCAATAATTCTGAATAAGTCATATGAGTCACCCACTCATAACCAGCATTAACATTTTCTTTTTAAGCCTGACCTCTGACAGGTTTTCTTGTCTCTCCACCTTTTCAATATTGCCATTTACCAAAAACTGTTAGACCCAAAATGATACGCCACTGATTGCAAGTCAGCCGTCACACCTAAAGCACAAAGCCTGACCTGAGGAGTTTAGAGCAGCCACAATTCTAATTTGAATGCTATCATGACTTTGCTTCAAACTTGCTGGTTTTGTTTTACATGTTTTACTGATATTTGGAAAAAGCAAATCTATTTCAAACAGGTTTCAACAAATAATTCAGGACACCTTTGCAAAGTTATAAAATTTCTATTCATAACTGGAATTGCACAGAACACAAATTCAGAGTTCAGGAGTTACACTCATCTAAGCAGGGAACAGATCCTATCAGGGAAGAGACACACCTCATAAAAATAGCTCAAGTTGCTAACTTTGCATATGAAATGCTCCCCACGAATTGCTCTCCAAGAGGCTGCTAGTGAAGAATGATTTCCAGAAGTGATTCAGCAAATAGCTCCAGAAAATTACCATCTCTTCACGGACAATTCACAAATGGAAGATACGGTTTGTTGAATGAAATTCATTACAAACAATTCTTTCACCTGTATATACCCCCGTGAAAACAGTCAGGGCTCTCAGGTGGACCCTCTAACATTTATACCACCTGTAATGCTCAGTGTCTAGAGGCCAGGCAATTTTATGCTGAACTTCTGCACTAAGAAATTATGATAAATGTCTAAAGCAAGAAATGGTAAAAGATTTTCCTTTTCCTCCTGTTTTTTCTTTTCCCATCATGTAGCAATCAATGCACAAAGAGCAGTAACAGAAACTTCAATAAAACGTCAATCTGAAGGAGTGCATTTTTCCAGCAGTGCCTTTTTGGAGGACAGGAACTTTTTACCTCTGTAGGACAATACTGATGTAAACTGGACCATAGGGTCGTTTCTGTGTGTCTTTGCACACGATATGCATTTTTAAGTTTCTACCAGAGGAGCATATTTTTTATACAGCATGTCTTGAGAAACAAAGTAGGTTGAAATTGCTTTTCAGAGAAAGCACCTTCAATCCCCAGGGGCAGGATTGACTTCGAAAATAATAAGTTGTGCCATGAGATTGGAGTGATTTCTTTACAGCCTCCCCCTCTTTTGTTCTGCAACGGCCTCACAAAATGCCGATGGCACACCAGAGAAAGGAGAAGCAGGGAAATAAGGGGGTGTCATTTCTTTAGTTGATTCAGCATAATTCCTTGGTGCATTCTTCTATCAGGTCAAAGTAAACCCATTTACAAAATAAAATCAAGAATTAGTTGAAAGGGTGGTGATTGTTGTTGTCAGTATTATTACTATTACTATTACTGTTATTATTTACTGACTGTCCTACGATAAGCCGGTTTCTGGTTTCCCTCTGACAGCACTTAAGGGTACTATTCTGGAACTGTGTTTATACCAAAAGGAGGTAAACGTTATGTGCCATTATTCTGCCTTCCTTGTTTCCTCACAGCTAGATCCCCTTGGGAAGCAAACAGAAGTTTCAGGTGTTACTGCAGCAAGCCCAGTCAAGGCTTCAGAGCTCAGCTGTGTTTGCTCACTGAGTCACGGCTTGGTCTGGCTTGGGTGAGATGGGCCTGTGGAGACCTCTCCCTGCTCCTGCCCAGACCTGCCTCCTTGGAATATGCTCTACATGAGCTCCTGAGCTGTAAACAAGTCATATTTGCCAAGCTGGCGACAACAGTGCTGCTCAATGTTTGCTGTGATCTTTTCTTAATTTCCTGGGGCATGGAGGCCCATATGTGCATGTGTTCACAAATTCTCCCCTCCCAGTTCACAACCTCTGAGGTGGCCCCAGTGCCCCTGCATTCATCAGAGAGAGGTTGGCAGCTTCATGGGGTGACTCATCACATGAGCAGGAAGACATCCAGACAATGAGAGTCTTACCTTGAAGGGAGAACTAGAACAGTGGTTTGTGCTAGAAGGAGAACCTTGGCTGATAAAGCAAATGATCAGTCAGGTTTAACAAGGGCTGAGGTACTTGCTTGCTGTCAAACCAGAGATACCACTCCAGGTGCCTTGGCAGCTCGGATGTCCCTGACACAGAGGCTCTTTTGCACAAAGCTTGCAGATAACAGAAAGTCAACTATATTTTTTTTCTTTTTTTATGCAGGATTTTTTTTCCTAGTTTTTCTGTGTACCTTTTTTTTTAGATTTTTTTTTTTTTAATTAAAATGCAGATAGCATGCCTGAAATATTTGGTGGTATTTTAAACAACTTTGTAAACAATCCGAGACTCACCTTACAGACTGTCAAAAAACACAGACAGGAAAATTTTCTTCTCTTTTTTTCTGTGTACTTGACACTAGATTGAGGCTAAAATATGGAGAAAGAGATGATATCACCCAAAAATGTGTCTCAAAAGAGGTTGCAGAGGGCAGTTGCATCAGGCTGTTTGGGTGCCTGATCCAGTACATTGCCATCAGTTGATTAGAGGCAGTGAGCAGTTGATCTCTGCAGAAAATCATCAAAACCATCACAAGAATACATACCTAGAGGGAAACTCTGGGGCTAAGAGGAAGTTGGCACTCCCCCAGAATCACAGCAATGCTACTAGGAAGGGACTCCAGCACAGCCCCTCCATTTGAACCTACATTATTGCCAACATAAGATGACATCAGCCAGGAGACTCTCAGGAAAAGGGTAATCACTAAAAAAAAAATTATATAGGAAGGGAAGCCCTGGGAAATAAAGAGTCAGAAAGAGACAGAATTCAAGATGAGAAGGACATGAGGAACCTGACCTAGTTGAAGGTGTCCAACCCCCCTGCAATGAGCAGGAGGACTAGATGACCTTTAAAGGTCTCTTGCAATTCAAATATATATTCATATATGATTCTATGACACGCATTGCACAGACTTGAAGGCTGCCCTCCATACAAGGGTCTCATGTCTGCTTCTGGAGTCTACACTGAGACATCATATCCCACTATGCCCTAGATGGTGTACTGTTTCCGTGAGTTTCATCTGCCATACTATAACAATCTGCTCCATATCCTAATTCTGGGTTTATTTTCCTTGGCCTCTGGATCAAATATGGCTCCTAGAACAATGAGAAACTGATTTTGAACCTGTGTTATCCGAGGCAACAGCACAAGTGAGGACACTCACACTGATTTGGAAAAAAATTAACTGATGCTTCCTCATTGCTCTGTCTATAGTCATGAGCCTCCCTCTCCCATGGACATTTGAAACTTGGCAGCTCAGTTTTGTTTTGCTTGTTATTGGGAGGGATTGCCCTGGCAGGGATCCTGAACCAGCACACCACATGCAGTGGGACATTCTCTGCATCTCGTTCAGAGCCTTAGGGAGCCAGGTTTCCACAAAAGAAATTGGGTTTGGAAATTCTTTACCCTCCAGTAGAGCAAATGCATGAATATTTCTGTTCCTGACCTGATTTTCCATCAGTTCCAGGGGGTATTTCAGTTCTTTATTTTTCTTGATTAGAGGAGCAGAGACCTCTTTGCTTCGCTGTTTCCTTTCCAAGTTCACTGGCTAGCTAGTTCTGAATGTCCTGGGTGTTTCCTTGTCCTCTCCCCAGTAACCCTTTTAGGAAGTTTCCCAGTCACAATCTTGATCCATTTTAAATAACTGGTTACTCCCAGCTGGTTTCTTTACCACTCCCTTCTGAGGTCAGACCACCAGAACTGAGAGGGGGTGGATATCACTTCATTTGTTTCTCAGATCCTATTCCAAGAAAGAAGGATGATGCTTTGTGCTCACACATTGGTTCTCCTTGGTCATTGCCTTTCCCTGACTCACCTAATGACCTCACCCTTCCTCTCCTCAGGAGGAAACTCACTAGGAGGTTGGCAAGGATGCAGCTGAGACAAACTTCATGCTCTGGAACTGTCCCCATGTGTTTCTTAGTGTGATGTCTCTAATGACATGTTCACAACAGTTCACAGCAAGAAGGTTGAGTTGAGGCATCCTCTTCATCCTCAGGGAAAGGCTTCCTGTCCTCTTTGTCTTCCGTGACATCACAGCACCTATAAGCCATTCTTAGCTATGCCCTAATGGGCAAGGCAAGCTCTGGTTTGTTTCCAGCTGTGCTCCAGAGCTCACCTGCAGCTTTCACCCTGGAAAGAGTTCAGTTCAATCAGTTTAGATGCACCCAGGTAGAGGAATTCCTCCAGTTAGTGACAGAGCTACAGGAGAAGGTGAGGAGGTTGAGGAATATCAGAGAGAGTGAGAGTGAGAGAGAGAGACTACTGGAATCACACCCTGTCTTCCCTGGGACAGGCCTGGCCTGACAGGGAGGCAGGACACATGATACAGGGGATTCCCTGTCTTCTCTCCACCTGGCTCAACATTGTGACCTAAAGGATAGGGGGCAAGGGTGACCAGTTCCTGCCCTGTACAGCAGGTGCATCTCCTCTGTGACTGCTCCACCTTCCCAGGTGCCCCAGCATAACAGGAATGAGTTTTTACAAGTAGAACAGCAGGACAGAGAGGGTGATGGTATACCCAGCATGGAGGTGTTGCTGAAGTTAAGTTGGTCTGTGCTCTGCATCAAACTGCTTCCATAAGGGAAAATAGTTGTGTTATTGTTGTAAGAAATGCCTTCTGAAGGGAACAAGAGGGCACAATATGCAGATTGAACTCACTTCTTCTGAAAGTTTGCTACCACCCTGGAGCCTGGGTTAAAGGTGTGAAGAGAAAGATTCCTAACCTGAGGAGTGGCACCTTAAAACACTAAGTGATAGTTGGTGTTTTATCAATAAAAGTTGATTTGTTACCTATTACTCATACATTATGGGCCATGCACAGCAAGGTATAAAATGTTTGACCTTTTATTTGTGCAATTACAGCTCTGCTGGGAACATGAAATCCCTGGGAAAGGACCTCTGGCAGTCATCTGGTCCATCGTGCTGCTCTGACACAGGATCAGCTTGACCTGAACCATTCCTGGAGGTCATTCTTAAGGACCACACGGCAGACTCCCCACCCTCCCCAGGCAATCTCGATTTAATTGAGAACTTCCTCAACCAAAGCATTAGCTGCCTGTTTGTGCTAAAGAGCTGTAGCAGCTGAGGCGGCCCCATGCAGGTCCTCTGCCAGATGGGCATGTTCCCCTGTGGGTTATGTGGGCATCTCTTTAGCTGAAATCTCAGGAAATCTCCCCAAGAGTCTGATGGAAAATGGTCTGAATTTAAAAACTGTCTATAAAGGAGAGAGCTGTTTAGATGAATACATAGCTATCCGTCTCCTTTTCAGGAGGGTATTTAGATGTGACCCTTGAAATTCTGCTTGCCTGTGCATCTGACGTTTGATGAATGCTAAAGTACTCTGCTGAATTGAGTTCAAACATCCATGTTTGTCTTCCTTAACTAGTTGAAGCCACGTTAGTTAAAGGATTTGGACAGCACAGGAAACATTAAATCATCTGGCAATTAGTAACAGTAGAGTTAATTCCTGTGCTTGATTTCCAAAATATACAATATTGCCACAAGTGGGCCCTATGTCATTTCCACACCAGTCCAAAAAGATGGGACTTTAGCATCCTACACGTCTATCCCTTTAACTTCAGACCATAAGTTAGACCTCACTTTTCTGCCATGGGTCATATTTTTACAAGGAGGTCCATCACCAAACACACTATACAGATTTAGGTTAAAAAAATCATGACAGGCTTCACCTGCAATGCCATGAAGCAGCCTCAGAAAACCTCCCAGAACAGGAATGCTCTCCTTTGATTCTGACAAAGGTGAGGGGTGTGAGATCACGGGAAATGCAGCCACTTTGCAATGATAATAAAGTGTTAGTAGATATCACACAATGATTTTAAGTTGGCAAGCTGGTCTTGTAGCTTGGGTTTGGGTAAACTTGACTGTTCTGGTTCTACAAGTATCTGCAATACAGCTTCACAGAATAATAACATATTAATAGCATGTGATTCCAATAGTGACATCCAGTTGAACTTTACTTTTTGCAGGAGAAATTAACTCTCTTACTGCTATCTGGCTGAGCAGGAACCTGAGGGCAGTCAGGTCTTCTCAGAGCTTCCTGCAGGTTTGTGCGCTCTAAAGCTCTGGTGCACAGAGCAAAAGCAAATGCCATTAATTCCACATAAGTTTCAGATCATTTGCTGGTTTATGCAGTGTTCCAGCCAGCTAAATTTGTCTCAATAATTTATGCATTTGCACCAGCAAGCAGCCTCCCTTATGAGCCATTGTCAACAATTGTCACTAGCTTTTTCACATATCCTTCAGTAACTAAATATAAACAAATCTGTGTCTTCAGAGAGCATGCTGTTGTGGTACAGGCCGCACTCTAATTAATGAGTGGTGTTTTCAGTGAATAACTTCTCTCTTTCAATATTGATTTAGGATGATTGCTGACCAGGGGATGCCTTTAAACCCTTAGCTTCTTGCAGAGAACAGTGTGATTGTTTGGAGGTTTATTTTTTTCTTAGAATGGTGTTCAGATACTGTATAGCACTATGATGTGGAAAACCTAAGGTCACTAGTTATGCCTGAGACGAAGAAATTTTATTTTTTTTTCTCCTGTGGAATACATAACATACCATTGCCCATTTAAGTCCTAGAAACTGTCATCTAGCACAGACTGGTAAATTAGCCTGAACAGAACCACTCCTACAGAGCTGAATTAGCGTGGACACCTCTATCATATATCCACTGTGATGGATCAGGCACGAATTGTTCCTTCATCCCAACCAATACCACAAGAACCAAAGCTATGGCCATGCTTTTTACCATTGTCCTGCCACCTCAAATACCAGCCAAAATCAGTCCATCACTGCAAAACAGCCCAGCCTGATGCAACACAAATTGTGGTGGAAAACTCTATTTACCAAAATGCCTTCCAGTCCACTGAAGCTTGAGGAATGGTTTGGATGGGTTCACTCCCACCCTTGCATTGGTAGAAAAGCAATTGCACTCAAACTAGCTCAAAAAGAGAGCAACCAAAAGCGAGGAGCTGCTTTTCACCAAGATGTAGTTACTGGCTGAAAATTCCCTAGATAAGACTGGAGTGGTTGCCAGTAGTGACTGCTCTAATTAGAAGCAAAACAATTTTCATTACCGCCGCTTTGCTTCACACAGCAGCCATGTCCTGGAGCAGTCACTGTTTTAGCCTTACTGTCCATTACTGTAAAAGACGCCTCCGTTCTTCAAATGTCTGCTCAGGCCATGCAAACAAACATCCTCTCTGTAATTTTAGAGGGCAGCTGCAGTTCCACGTGAGTGTGCAGCGAACACTCGTGTTCAGGGTGCACCAAGTCTCCTCCTTGCGTGTAATGTTGTCCCTCCTGCAAAAAAAAAAAAAAAAAGATTTCAGGTACCAGATCTGAAACTCCAGCCTGGCTCAGAGTCAAGCCATACTCTTTTTGGCCTGCACATCATGACCCCTCTCCTGATTCAGGTGGAACAGACAGTCTGTAGTGAAATGGTGTTTGTGCCTTGTCTGTGCATTTTAGGGTACAGACTAAAACTTCTGGAACTAGGGTTTAATTATTGCACTGAAACTGGCACAGATTTTTGCTCCCATCTTCCACTCATATGTCACTTCCACAGTCCTAAAGGATTAAACGGAGGAAAGGTTTTGTCTCTGAAGAAGCTGGAAATGGCTGATGCCCCACAGAGAACAAATCCTGGGGAAACAAATACTAGACTATCACTATTTTCAGCACAGAGAATTCAAAGCAGAAAGTTGGCAGCATGTGTGCAGAGAGGAGAGGACATTCAGTGTGTGGGTGCCAGGGAATGCAGTATCTCACTTCCAGAGCAAAATCAGCTTATATTCGAAGCATGACATGACCATGTCCCTCACTGAGGGCTCGCTCCTTTGCCTGCCATGGAGAAATTACCATGACTCCAAAGCTGACATGATGCCTTGTGCAGCAGAATGCTGCTGTTAAGCAGCAGGCACAGCAAGTCAGCATCTGTTGGCTCAAGAACAAGCAGAAACCCTTCCCCCACACTGCAGAGCACTGAACCTGAGCTGAGAGGTACCGATCACTTTTGCAAGACCCCAGGTCACACCGTTCGTTTAAGATGTTCACAGTTTACTTTGACATTATTTAATCTGCACAGCTGCCACCAGGAACAATTCTGCCTTCCTCTCCACGTCCAGCTGCACATTCTTGCTTCCTCCCCTGCACTCAGCAGATGGTGAGCTGGCTCACTTGTCTGAGACATCTGAAAAGCAACCACACTAGTGTGTCAGAAGGGTCAATTAGGTGGTGTGAGCACATGGCTGAAGGGGAATGAGTTTGAAAGGATGAGGCACGATACCATTTCCATCCCTGGAAGTGTTCAAGGCCAAGCTGGACAGGGTCCTGAGCAACTTAATCTAGTAGGTGGCATCCCTGCCAAAGGCAGCGGGTTTGGAATTATGTGATCTTAAGTTCTCTTCCAAACCAAACCATTCTGTGATTCTGTGATTATTCTTTGATAACCCTTTCAGCAGCTGTGAGGACTTTGACCAAATTCAACAAGTCAGGAAGGATCTCAGCTGTGCTTGATCTCTGAGCTCACTGCAGGGTCTGCAAGGAGCATGCACAGGACCTTGGGAACGTATGGACAAGTGCACCTAATTTCACAAGACAGAGTTGTGCTCTGCAAGCACCGATTGTTACAGCGTTCAGGCTGGGGAAGTTTCCTGCTCAGAGGTCCCAATTTGACCTTTTTTGTCAAATGCACTATGAGTTATTTGAAAAGATATTTGAAACAATGAAATTGAAAGAATTGGGGCTTATATCCCAGCAGCCAGAAAGACTTCAATTGTAAGGTTAGCTTAGCTGTCTGTCAGTAGAAAATATTTTCCACACTTGCTGTTTCCACTAGTCTTTGTAGCAGCACCATACTGGTTGCTCCATCAAATGCAGTCCAGAAGAACAGCCAGATCAGCACAGCAGCAGAGGTGATGTTTTTCATCACCCCTTCCCTTTCTCACTCTGAGTGAATTCAAGCTCACAGCCTCGTGTTCCAGTCACAAGGGCCCGTGCCTCTCACTTTGTCAGGGGAAGTCTATTTCTGTCATCAGGATGGAGAAAGCCTGATGTTGCTGATCTCTGAGAGAGATCACAAGCTCACATTCTCTGATCAGGTTCAGACCAGGTGTTTGCAATGGCATGTTCATCAACTAGATCCCACAGATTCCTTTGGAGGTCTGAGATGAACAGAAGTGATGATTTGAGTGCCCATCAGATGAATGGGTTAAATGTATCCCTGTGGAACATCTCTCTTAAGGAGGCAGACTACAGTGCCTCATATGGATCTTTCAGATCTGCCAGCTGATTACACCTTCTTTTACAGGGAGTAAAGTTATCCACTGTGATATAAACCCTCAAATACTCATTTTGCATCTTTGCTCATGTTTGTTATTTAAGGCACTGGACTCCTCACGCTGCTTCAATCATATACCACAAATCATTTTAAAGGATGTTTTATTATCTGTTCCACAAATCTGCATAGGCATCCTCTCTGACACTTTATTAAAGCCAATAAGCACATGTCTGTAACGAAGAACTGCTGTAACAGCACTTGGCTTTTTGACTAGAGTATCAATTCTCCCTTTGTGTGTGGTAAAAGAGGGTATTTATTTAATTCTCCTTCCTTCTCCTGGGCTCTGCAGTTTGTGCTGTTCCCAGTCATGCTTCACAGAGTCCGGAGGATGTCAGCTTTGTCACTAATACTCCAGGAGCTGAACCTTGTCGGGATCAGCCAAGGATTTCGTCAGCACAAGGTCAGTGCAGACACCTCCCTTCCTGTGGGAAACTGCTGTGACGCAGCTCCCTGGCCTGGTGCTCTGCAGCGTGGAGAACACTTTCTGGACACTGTGGGTGCCTTTTCAAGTCTAAGTAGGGCTATCAGGGATGAAATCACAGCCGTTTGAGCATAACACAGTGAGCATTACACACCACTGAACCACCAGAAGTGCAAAGCTGTGCCCATGCACACGCTCACTGGGCTGAGATCGGCAATATGCTTTAGCAGTGGCTGTGTGTGTGAGAGGATCCGAGCACAGGCAGGCAAAATGACTGAAGGAGAAGAATTACTCCTGGCAGTCCTCTTCAGGAGGTACATATGCACAGGAGTGAGTACAGCATGCACAGATGTGTCTGTATGCACAGGCAGACAAGGACATAAATATACAGCATCAACCCAGACAGCATCCTGTGCATTTACTGACATGTTTTTCCATGCTACGCTGTGGTTCCTTTGGAAGTTATTAGTTTCATCCCTGCAAGAAGACAGAAAGCCTTTTCAGCAGCGAGGCCTGAGCAGTGTGTTTTCCAGCATGTTGTTTACATCCTGGGGCTCCTGCCTACCCCAAAATCCTGCCTGTCAAAAGGAGCCAAAAAGGCCTTATTCCACGTCAGAACTTCCAAATGCGCAAAGATTTTTGGGTCTCCAAGGTGTTATGCTAAATGAAGAAACTAAGAAAAAAACCCTCACCTGTGAAAAATAACACTTTCTGATTCAACACACCTGTTTCCCAAGCTTAATTTTTGTTTTGTGTATGCTGAGTTCCCTCAGCAGCAGCACTGTGTGGGGCACATGACAGGATCCTGCTTCTGAGCTTAATAGCAATGCATAAGGTTGTAGATGCCTCACCCCTGGACACATTCAAGGCCAGGTTGGATGGGGTTCTGAGCAACCTAGTCTAGTTGAAGATGTCCCTGCCCATGGCAAGGAAGTTGGACTAGATGGCCTTTAAAGGTCCCTTCCAACCCAAACCATTCTGCTATTCTGTAAGTCCAGAATTGTGACCTACATGCACACCCTCTACACAGCATCTGTTCAATTCACAGTCTCTAGTACATGTTTACTCCTCCCAGCTCTGCAGTGAGACATCAAGAGTCATTCTGCTCAACTCGTGCCTCTTCAATAACATCGTCATTGGTGGCAGATTTCTCCGTTGGTGGCAAAAAAAAGGGGAGATAACAGCCAAATCTTCCAAGCCCAGATTTATTTTGTGAGACTAGAATTTCAGGAATTAAGAAAAAAAAAATAAAATCAACCCCAAGTTCTTCATACAGTGACCAGTAAGATTTGTTTCCAACATTATTTCACTGCAAACAGGACATACAAGAACACAATTTTCATGGAATGGCTTAAGATGACAGAACCAGGTCTTTAAATGAATGGCCATCTTATTACAAAGGATGTAAAGCATTCAAATCAGAATATATGCCTTCCTAGGAAAAATAATAAAAGTAAAACTTGAAGATAATGAAGCAGGAAATAGGAAAGTAAAGCAACACAAAAGACACTAAAAGCAAAGTTGCAGATGGCTGTAATAGGGGACCCTCTCCTGAGCCAAAAAGGCCTTATTCCAGAAGAAAACATTCAACAAAACAAACCCTAACAAAGATGAATAGGGCAAGGAATTCACAAAGAAGGGATTTATAGAAGATGGAGTTATCCTGGCTTCTATCTATCCCCTTCAAATAGGAGTCAATATACAGGCAATTGCTTACCTTAAACAGTCTGAGTCTGTTGAACTAGTTGCCACTGAATGATTTTGAAGGTCATGTCTTAATCTCTAACATGTCTGAAAGAGAAGCTTTCATTTATATATTTGCTCAAATCACTTAGCCATACAGCTTTGATCTGAGCTGACATTTCTAGCAATTTGCCAGGGTTTTTTTAATATGATATTTAAAAACCACTGCTAAAATGCTTTAAAATAGGCTGAAACAAATCTTTTTATTAATGCTTGGAGAAAAGAACCGTTTCTACATTTCCTATGCTATGCTCATGCACTGCACTAAGATTGATAAATGGTTTAGAAATGTCAACTTGTATATCCAAGAGGATCATAAAACAAGGATAATATTTAGCTAACAATGACCTCATAACCATTCCTAACTAATGAGAGGGTAAAATCTTTGTCACATGCACATTAACAATAATAGCTGCATTACATATGTGCCACTAGTAATAGACTTGCTTTTCTGGGTGTTTCTTCTTAAAAGCCCCTTAGAAGAGAATCCTAGATGTCCTGGTGCTCATAGGTCACACAGGAAAATCCCACATCTCTCAAACACATCACCACACTCTCCCTTTTGACTTTTTGTCGTCCTGGACTTGTGAGCATTGCTGGATTTTTCTGAGTTTCCCCAGGTCTGACAGGTCAGCTCCTCCCCAAGCAGCTCCTGGAGCTGTCAGAGCCGTCAGATCAGGCAAGGACTGTCAGGGGGCCCTGCTGCTCAGGAATGAGTGACTTTCAGGGACTCATGGCATCATATCTGATGACAGACTATCTGACTTGTCCTTAAGCCTCTCCACCCACACCTAACAACAAGTTTGCACTTAAGTCAGCCCACATATGCACCAACATGCCGGTGAGGTGGCTGATACCAGACCAGGGTGGAAGTGTGCAATCAGGAAAACTCCAGCATGACCAAAAAGTCCTATCACCTGCAATCTACTCAGCAAGACAATGATTTTTACATGAATCACTGTGATGGATCTTGAGCCGCACTGAGATGCTTCTGATTTTGAATCTGCCTGGATTCTCTTCTTCCAGCCTTAAGTGTATATTGATATGAGGCAGTATCCAAGGTACACTGAGTTCCTCTTACTGCAGATTGAAACTACCGCAGCCCAGATTTATTCTGTCCAAACTCTACTTGAGTTTCCGTGCTTGAAATTTTCCATTGCTGATTTGCAGCCTTTGAAACACATTTGAAACAGCCATTATGAAGCACAAGGCACAGGGACAAACGTTGAAGTATATGAATCTAGCTGCAGCTCTCACCCGGAAGACCACATTGTAATAAAGGTACCCCTAAAGACAGCTAAAGAGGTAGAATAAATACATGTGGACCACACTAGACAAGTGCAGAAACAAAAGTTTAAGCTGTAATTTTACTCTGTGAAAAGAATGACTCTTGAACAGAGAACAAGAATAGGAATCACCAGCCCAAATGATCTATGCAAAATGTATGATCAATCTAAAACGGAGAGAAGGAAGGGGGGATTGCATGGAGTGATGGAAGGCTCACTACAGAAATTGCTATTATTTCCTCTGTGATACCAGAGTAGGTGGCTATAAAACCCACTTACTTCTCTTAAAGCAAGATGCAATTTGTACCTAGCACAGTTGTCGTATCAGGGTGAGATATCTGCAAACTATTAACTGGGGGACTCTGCAACTGTTACAGATTCAGAGACATAGCATTTGCCATCCTTTATCATACCCTCATGCCTCTGTATTTGTCCTTTGAAACAGCTATTAGAGCTTCTAAATCAAAGACACTCAGCTTAGAGCCTGACTTCTGTTCTAATACACTTGTGCTGGGTAAGTCCCATGATAGGTAGGACAGATAGATAGATAGATGTCAAAAAGATGAGGAATGAATGCCTAATTAAGCAAGCAGCAAACCTAATAGAAAAGCCTGTATGCCTTACCCTGTATACACCTATACATGCACATTTGATATGCATGTGCTCTTATTTGTATGTCAGTATATGCACGAAAACACACTCATGCTATAATCAGGTGCAGTTTAATATTGATTGCCACAAATACTATGATCCACTTCCTCCTCAAAATGTCTTAACTATGGCGGGTTGAGCTGTGAAGATAGCAAAACACTATTTTCAGCTTTCTTTGCAACTTCTTATGTTACTGAAATGTCTAACTTAAGTGGAAAATCAGATGGGTTTGGAAATTTGCCCAAACCATTTGCCAGCTCAGTATATCTCTAATACTTGGCATCCTCTAAATATAGGCCTTTTATTCTGGAAGAAGCAAGCGCTGGGGATGCTATTCTGCTTCTCAGAGCAGTGGTTTCGTTTTCCCTTCTGAGACCCACAGTTCAAACTGAGGGGGAAACAAAGGAACTGCTGTTCTCCGTATTCAAATTAATTTATTTAATAAACAACTCAATAATTTCTTCTTTGTTACAGGGAAATTTTTTAGGGCCTTTATTTTGGAAAGAGCTTCTCCAGAGGAATTGCCAGGGGCCCATCTAGTGCGGTATCCTGTCTCTGAAAGTAGCTAATGCCATGAACAGCTATGGAATAACCTATTTATAAGGGAAGTTTCTTTGCCCTGAGGACTTTGAGGTTGCCTGTGCCTGGAAGCATGCAAGTTTATAATGCTTATTTTTATCCTTTCATATATAACCACAGATGCTCTCACCAGCCCTATCCAGTTGTACTCCTTCCTGCTAGACTCTCTGACTCAGTGATGCCTAATGGCAGCCATTTCCCACAGGTTACTTGTGCTCTGCATTGCTGTGGGGCTGAGTGGATAAATTTGCCATGTATCGCCTTTCAGTATTACTGGAAGCTCCTGTTTGATGAGCAGGGGGGGCAGCAAAGCCTGATTTACTTTCCCTACACCATTTGATTGAGGGTGGGGGTGCTTTTTGGAGTTTTTCTTTTCTGTTTTTACTCTTAGCGTGTTGCCTTTCATTTCTTCCTCCCATACTTCTAATTTTTCACAGTGTCTTTTCAAAGACAGCTTGCATTTCTCTTATCCCCTCTATAGCTCTTCTTTTTCTCCAGTACATTTTTTTTTTTTGGAATGTAGGACTGGAAGCACTCGGGAGAACATTCAAAAATCCATCAACCTCCATCTTAAAACTAGTCTGCAGCTTTTCCCCTCTCACTGCTGCAGACACTCACATCTGCCCCCAACTGCTAATGTGGCGACCATTCACTGTGGGCCAGCTCACGCCTCTGAGTCCTTGTGACCAGCCAAGAGGTTTCCCACCCAGCAACTCTGCATGTGGCTGATGTAAAGGGCACTCGGCATCCTTCACATAGTCTACTCGAACTGCAGAACAGGATGATTTTTCTCCTCTCTGCCAGAAAGATGCCTTTGAAATGGTGAAACATTCACAAGGTGGTATCCTAAGGACTTTCTGTCCCAATTATTTATACATTCTCGAGTTTTATTTGCTCTCCTACTCTGCCCACCGTGCAGGGAATACCACATAGACTTCCAAAAGTGTCTTCCCAGACAGTGACAGCTGACCATACAGTGAGAAATGCATGTGATTTGCAAGAGATTTGCAGTGAGAGCAAATCTTCTGTACCCAAAGTTATCATCTGTCTTCACAAACAGATCCAATCCAGACTGGGACTGATGTCTCAACCTGTATCAGTGGCATGAATACAGTACAGATGGTACCTTCACCTCCTCGATTTTCAACCTGATGCCTCTAGTGGTTCTGGCCAGAACCTACCTGTGGAGCTATTTGTTCCCAAGAGGGCACCGTGGATAAGTGTTTTCCAGCACATGACTGAGGCTTCAACAACTGACACCTTGACTGAAAATGCTACACCATCCCTCCTACTAAGTCAGCCAGGAGGAAGGAGAGAGGGGTGAGGAGCCTCATGCTCCCTACAAGGGATATTAGTGATTCAAAGACAAGCATAAGGAGCAAAGATGACTGGAGATGCCACCTCACAGTCAGAGGAAAGAATGGGAAAGCTGAAGTCCCCAGAGGGAACCCAGCAGAGCAGGAATGTGCACCTACACTGCCCCAGGTTCCATGGGATGTGCAGCCCATGGGCTGAAGGGGAAGGAGGGGATGGGTCTGCCATGGACAGAGGAAACAGGGAGACTCAAGTGTGGCAGGAGGTGGCTGCATGAGAGCAAAGTGCCTGAGCAGAGCAAAACCCAGACTGCAGCCACACAGAGAAGCAAGAGAAGGGAGAAGAGGAACTGCCCACACAGATGCTCTGCTGGGTAAATGGGCTGGAAATGGGCAGGGACAGCTCTGCCACAGGGGACACAGAAGGGACACTTGCTCCAGCTCACATCATGAGAACAGTGGAAGCACTCCAGCCATGGAGGTGCACTTTCATCTTTGTGCTGTGTTCTTTGCTCTTCATTAGCAGAAAGCTCCCATTTGTGAGATTAAAGCTTCAGGAGAACTTCAGGGTCTCAGCCTTGCTAATGCCTCTTCCAAACACCAGGCAGCAGCACCCAGAAAGCCTGAACACTCTAAAGACCAATCTTCATCAAATACCTTGATTAGCAAATGTGTGCAGCTGAAAACAGCTACATGATGCCTGCAGGGTGGAGGCAGCCCTGCAGCTGGAGATGGACTGCAAGGCAGCGAGGAATAATGTCAGAATCAAAGGCGGGGGGAGGTGCTGATGAATGGGTGGATAAAATTTACACAGACAGTGAAAAGCACTGAGCTTTCTCAGCTGTGCCACTGGTGGAAGGGAAGATACCAAAGAACAGTAGGACAGAAATTATTAAAAAAAAAAAAATTAGGCAAATTAAATATTTGTCTACTTTACACTATGATATGCTGAGGTAGTCAGTAGTAGAGGGTTTCACTAAAGGTCAGCCTGGTCAGGGAAAGTAGTCGACTTCTTTCTGTACAGAGCCAGAAAAAAGCAGCCTGAAGCAGCTCCACCTGAACCACCCCAAACAGATGTGTATCTATCCAGGGTTAAAATCCCAGGGCTGGAGAGTCCACCCTCTCCCCAGACAATCCATTTCAACATTCCGCACATAACTTCCAGGAGGCTTTTTCTAACATTTAAGCTATGTCTTTCCTTGCTATAATTTAGGACATTGCCTCTTCTCCAATCCACTGCAAACACAGGGAACAGCTGGCTTTGGCTGTCTCTGCAGTCACCTTTTACACATTTAGAGCCAGTTATTGCATCTCCACTTTTGTCACTTTCTCTATCCAACGCTTGTGAAAGGACCGTGTTACCACAGAAGCTGACAGTCTCACATCTCTAATGGTGTCACTCTATAAAAAACACCATTCTGAGAAAGGCCAGGCCACCATTCTGTTTATGGTCTATATCCTGAATCATATGTGACTTTTCCAAGGTGAGATGGCAAAGCTTAAAGAGAAGGATGCTGCCTTTCCTGCTCTCCCTCTCTTCTAAGCCTACCTACCTGGCTCTCCTCCTCCTCCTGTTCCAGGCAGCAGGGTGAGAACCAAGTGCTGCAGGCTCTGTTCCTCAAAATGACTCACTTTCTCAGTGTTTTCATAATGTGGAGAAGGTGACTCAGAAACTGCTCCTCGATAAATAAATCATGGTTTGCTCACAAGGGGTGAGCTACAAAAGCACAGGGAGTCTTTACAGTGCTGCACAAGCAGCTCGCATTTTACCTCCCAACCACTTTGTGGCTGGAGCCTCTCCAGCATCTGCCAGACTATTTAAGATAATCTGCCTGCTTTATCTCACGATTGGTGTTATGAGATTGTCTGGGGGCCTTGTCCGAAAGGAAAGCCCCCAATTTATAAACACACAGTAACAAATGGCCTCTCCCCAGCTCTCTATCGAGAGGCAGCAGGTCCGAGAGGTGTGATTTTGCAGACAGGGCGTGAGGCCCAGGGAGATTTGGTGATCTGCCAAGAATCACACAGGAAAGCCATGTCAGCTCGAGGAATTAAACCACACACTGCTGAGCCCCAGCCCGACTGTGTGCCTGAACCCAGCTCCTGACTGATCCTGCAGCAATGGTTCCTGCTGAGCGTGCATAGCTCAAAAGCTGTCCATGGATCTTTACCAGAAAGGAGATTGAGTTAAAATATTTGGAACTGGCTCTCTAGTACACTAACCTCCTAGTTACCTGAGTTCAAGCATTTGGGTTTTAACCTTTCCATATAAAGAGAGAGGACCTTCCAAAAGAAAAAACCCGTTATTTTTGTAAAATGGAACTCAACTGTGGAAGCTCAGGGTACTGGAAACCAGGGTGAGCATCTTCACTCTTGTCTTGTTTTTTATAATATTCACAGTCTGACTGCTCTGTGAGTAACCAGTTCCATGCACAGGACCAGTCTGGCAACTGTGCAAAACTCAAGTGGCAGGAGAGACCCCCCCTCTCCCTCCCTGCCTCCAGGCAGAGTGGCTCCATGGGGTCTTCTCTGTATTCCCCACAGTCCTGCAGGCACTGAGGCATTGTCTGGGTGACTCAGTGTATTAAAAATGAATTAGCTTCTTCTCTAAATTCTTCAGGGAACCTTTGGAGGTAGAATATTTTGTAATGGAAGGCCTAGGTCACCACAGTCCTGGTCAGGATAAACATGCCCTTGAAAAAGAAGAGGAAAACAAGTGTTAACCTGTTGTAAGGGGGCACCACGCCACCAGTCAGGGAGAAGTTGGACCTCAGCCATCTCCAGTCTTAGAGCACTTTACCCATTTTTCCTTCTTGGTCATTTGCCATCTGGGCTTCCTAAGTCTCTTTGATTCCCTGGGCCTCCAGGGCATGGGGAGCCTGGAGGTCCCTAAACATTGAAGCTCTGGGGCAGCCCAAGGAATTTAAGCTGTTTGTGGAATGAGCTGGAAACACTATTCAAACACCCAACTTCTCAACCTGTCCCAAAGAACAGCTTGGGCAGACACAGACATCTTTACCAGATGCTTGTTTCCATGGATGGAAAAACCAGGCCTGGGCCGAGGCACACACCTGATCTAGAAGATTAGAAAACCACGGCCGAGGGATGTTCTTAAGTCCAGAATATAGATGTGACCCCCCAAAAAAATCTTGAAAAGATGAAAATCTAAAAAGGTCTTGATTTTCATACTGGCTAGTCCCTCTCTTATTTTCCTTCTACTTTCAGTCTGTGGGAAATCTTGAAATCTAACTTTTTACATTTCTTAACTATTTTTCATGATTTTTCCTCCAAAATTTCGATTTCTGGTGAACTCTGATTATTGGACCATTTTTACCATCCTGATAAGCAAAGCTCATTTAAACAGTATTAATGCCACACTACGTGATCATATACCAGCAGCCCTAAAAAAGAAGTTGAAAAGAAGAGCTTTGCAGGCATAAAGCTCCCTTTGCAGTGACTAGAAAAACAAATATCAATTCACTTTAGAAGGTACTTGGTGCATTTTATGTTATACCAAATTGTAGTCATTTTGAACCTTCTTTAGCAGGTCAGAGATCTGTAAACAACTGCTATATGTTTGGAATAGAATATTGATGTCATTTTGCAGGTGACAGGTTTAATAGCTAATGTATTTGATTCAGGAACTGACAGCTGCAGTTTAGAGCTGGTAAAGGTTTGATTTAATAAATATATCCAGTGCAATAGGCAATTCAGTTAACATAGGAAGGAATTTGGTTTGCAACCGATCCCTTCCCTTAGCAAAAGGTGGCAGCCCTTGTATTTCAGTGCCCTGAACCAATTATACTCTACACTCTATTTTGGCATATAAGATCTGCATTTCTCAATTAATAAACATCTCATACTTCTCACTTGACTTCTTTGGTGTGTCAAGTATCTGCAGCATTTCTGAATCAAGAGCAGAGTCCTCCAGCATGTTACAAGTGAGTGGCAGAGCGGCCAACTCACTCAATGTGGATGCTTTGCAATTCATGCAAGAAAGACACAAGACCAAGGTTGGAAAGGAGGAGGGAGTTCTTAAATCCTACACATCTGAAAATAAGAAAACAAATGGGGAGACAGGATTTTTGCCTTCAGAAGAAAAAAACTGAAATTTATGAAAGGGAAGGCACTATTTTAAGTTCAATCTCAAGTCAGTTTAGGCCCTATATGCAATATATATCGTGGGGCTGCCTGGATTTTACCAAGTAGGGGTAATTTTGGTAACCTTGGCTCAAGTAGGTACATTTGCTGTAGCTGTATTTTGCTAATGCCAATTTAGTAATTTCTAGTGCAAAATATTTACTCACAAATTGCCCAGGTTGCACCCCTTAGACCACTATGGCTATGCTACCAGTGTACACTTTACATCCTGTATTTTAAAGCTCTAACCAGTTTGTCAAATATTGTGTCTTCTTTCCTTACCCTATGTGAGACATCTATCAGACACCCTTGAAGTCCACTTTTCGAAGTGAAATTGTAAGCCTAACAGATTTGATGTTTCTTCACAGTCTCTGATCTCAAGTATCAGTCATAATTCGGTGTCATGGACATACCCTGTCCTGGACCAAAACAGGATGGGCATTTTAATTTTTCTGGACAAAATAAACACATTTGTTAATTTTGTTAAAACCAAAAGCATTAGTTTACCTAGTTGCCTTTCTTCTCAGTTCTCTTTCTTCACTCCTTCTCCTTTATGAAATGGCACCACATCTTCTGAGGATAAAAATGGTATGTTTATTTTTTAAGGGCATGTATAGAGAAGATGACTATATATTTATCTCTTTTTCTTCTCTTCCTCTGCTAAGGAAATGCAATATGATCTTAAAACCCCCAGGTACAACCAGTGGTGGCAGACTCTGCAGAGCAGAGCCCAGCAGTGAGAAATATCTGAAAGCAAGAGGCTCGTGGGCTCTCACATGAACTCACCCTCCACAGGAAAGGTGGAGGAGAGAGTGTCCATCTCACATGAAGGGAGCAAAGGGGTGTCAGGTCAGAAACAAGTCCTGCTGTGACAGGACCTAGAAAAGCTGACAACTTTACAGCAAGAGCTAAGGCTGCCTCTGATTGACGTGACAAGCACTGTTACTGCACAACTGTGGAATGATTCAGTCCTTTGCCTGTGCCCCAGCTCTCTGTTTCCACATTTAATTTATGCAGGATGAAAAATCCAGCCTCTTGCCTTCAGCAGTGCCCTGGTTCATGCACACATGATCTGATTAACTTCAATGAATCTGTGGAAGGTAAGGGGTTAATTTCTTCATTTGGAATTTGGTTCCACTGCTGATGCACTAGCAAGAATTGAGTCCACTGACACTTGCTCTCTCTCCAAATCATATTAGTCTTTCAGGCTCCACAGGGACAGAAGAAGAAATAAAAAAAAGAATGAAAAATCCCCACAGCCTAGACAGACAGTGCTTACAATCTAGTTAGAAGGGTTTAAAGTCTTACCACCCCCTCAGCTGCGAGGCAGTACTTGGATTTACTCAATTGCAGAGGCTCATCTGCTATGTCCTCACAATAGACCCCAGCCCTGCAATTAACTGTGCACTGGTTGACTGGTCTCCCTCCTGTGACCCACCGGAACACGCTGGGGGCTTAGCAGCTCCTCTGTGACCCATCAGATGCTGGATCAGGGTGCTCACCAGGGAGCTGAACAGCTACAGCCCCAGACACAGACTGGTCACCGAGCTATTCAGCACGAAGGGTTTCATTACTATGCTTTAAACACAGTCCCCTTTAAAAACATAAGCATACTTTTTAATTAAGCCTTTGGTGTTTCTTTTCAACGTCAGATATATTAGTGTGCTGTCCTCTCTTTTTCTTAATAAAATTTGATTGGAAATGTATTTGGCCATATCATATATATTACAAAAGGCATTTTTTTCTCATTGCTTCAAATTATTTTTCCAATCATGTTCTATATACTGTGCTCAGGAGTGAATTATGAGGAGTTAGGCAACATACATGGTGTTAATTAGATAGGGGACGTAGAAGGTAATTTTTCCATGACTCCAGGGAAACCTTTATGTTATGCTTATAAAGCAAACGCAAACGGCCATGCAATACAAAGTGCTCCTTAAAAATCAAGTTACACACTGAAATAAAATACTAAGAGCAAAATTAGTTTCTCCAATTTAATTCAGTAAAAATTTAATAGCATCTGACTGCTCTCTGAAAAAGTCATTAAAAAAATTATAAGGAATTCACAAATGACTGATAATGTAAAAACACGGAGGCTCAGATTCCATTTCCAACAAAGGTCCTGGTGCAGTGAAGCGCTGGAGCCCTCATCTAATTCTGCACTCCAGGAATGTTCTCGTGGGCCAGAGTTAACAGCCAAAGTCGCACTGACTTCAGCAGGAGGTTGATCTGGCGCAGGAGGACGTGGGAGCTTTGATCTAGAGGGAAAGGTTCAGGGAACATTCAAAACCCGAACTGAGCCTTATGCACACATGAGAAATTGTATGTGCTAATCAGGTAAACACTTCGGAAAAATAGGACAAGCTTGAGCAGGAGAAAGGCAGGCGCAGCAAATTAAGCAAGCCAGTGGGTCTTTTTAATCCCTGACTCCATGATAACCAGTGGAGGATGTTGGAAGTTTCACTGCATGCACAGGAAAACACGAATGGAAATTTTCCTGAATGTCATTCAATAACTACAGACAATAGATCGTTCTTACAAAAATGGAACTCTTGGTAGCAGGAAGATCAGAGGGAATAGAGCTGCCACTCATGCCTTTGCTATGGTGGCTCAGAAGAGCACGGTGGTGTGAAAAAAAAAACTTCTGTGGAAAAGTAAGTTTTCCAGTAGGGATTTGCAGAGTTAAAACTCGCCTCATATGTCTTTTTGTGTTAAGTGGAGGGCATAATGCAAGACCAATCATAGAGGGAACTTTTCAACTGACGATTTTTCTACCATCTTTGTGATAATTAACACTCTTTCATTAAAATGCTATGTTCCCCCCCCACCCCCGGCCAGAATGAAACTGTGCATGCCTTATATCCTACCCTTAATAATATTTTAAAGGTCCTGAATCTTTTAAGGTCCCGAATCTTATCAATTAATATTTTGGAGTGATTCATACCATTTCTAATATGCAGCAGCAGAGCAGAATCATGCAGATAAAAATATTTTCTGAACAGATTCAAAATAATTGCTTTTTTAAATTGCTGATGGGGGTTCTGCCACTCAAGCAGTTAAGCCTGAAAATGTGCTTAGGAGATTAAACAAGGAAAACTGAGCTGGTCTGGAAGCTGGCCCCTTTCCATGTGTCGGAGAGTTGTCACTACTCCAAGTGCAACAAGATGACTTAGGATTTGTCTTGGTTCATCCTGCACACAAGACATACAAGGTGCAGAAGTTTCCGTGCTCAGCCAGGCTTTGCACAGCTTTCTCTTACAGTCACCAAGGCACTGAGGGATTCAGCCAAGGGAAATACGTGTGCCAGGGAGTGATATGGTACTTGGAATTGGAAAACTGCTGCCGGCAGATCCAAATAGGCACTGTGCCATCTGTGCAGTATTCCCAGCAAGGTCTGCAGGAGGATAACTGCAGACCCGGTGGGGCCAGAGCTGTGTTTCACCTCTATGCCCTCATCAGGAGGGGACCTGTCCTGTGCTTCCAGCATGGGCCGTTTCCCAAATTATTCCAAAACATTTTCTAACACAACAGCGCTTTCTGAGAAACTGTGCTGAGACCTGAAGTGAAGGGCTTGTTTACTACACAAATACTTTGCTTTGGATCCACCACCAAACTGTATATGTACATACACCCCTCCTTTGTTCAATATTGTGTATTTGTGCAGTTGTATATATGTTTTTATATGTTCATTCATAGAAACAAACAGTGAGGAAGTCTTTGAAGTTTTCCTGTGTGCAAAACAAAAAGCAGATGGAAATTTCTCTTGGTTTTATATATATATAAATACAGTTGAATCACAGCATTTATATCACTTTTCTTCCAAAAGGAAAGCTCAGTGCACAGCTTGCCCATGTACTCGTGGAGGTAAACTTTTGGATAATTAGAGGGTTTGGCTGCTCCCATACCAGGTGCCTCAAGACATGTCAAAGCTGTCTAGTTTTCATACACTGTATCTAATCTCTTATTCCCCCTCTACAACATTTTTAGGCACTGCAGCATTAAGACACCTGAAGCCACTAGTCAGTCTTTGGCATCTGGTTAAATTCCCTGATTTCACACACCTGAAACCTTAAGCAGCCAGGGAATCTGCATAGCACTGGAGAGGAGCTGATCACTTAAATCTCTATTTTTTCACTCTTATTCTAAAAATCCAGTCTGTTATTAAGGCTGATGTTTCCAAGGATGTCTTCCAGAGCTCTCTGCTTCATCTTCAGGGGATGTCTGCACTACCATCTAATGGAAGAGTCAAAGAAGCTGGGTGTAAGCAAGTAAACTTAGCATAAACCGTATCACAAGCCTATTCATCCCACTGCAAGGCTGAGGGCAGGTAGGTGAAAAGCTGTAGGTGAAAGCTGAGGGACCCTGCAGGACAAGGAATTTCACATGGGCAGGCCCTTGCAGGTCAAGGAGGAAGGCAAGGAAGATACGGTCAAAAGGCCCCAGAGACTGAAAACCTAACAATAATTAACTCACAGGCTCTCCTTGGAGGATCACAACTTTATATTCAAAAGACTGGCCTACTTTCTGCTCTCAGATGATTTTTGCTTCACAGTGCAACTTCATTACTTGCTCCTCACCAGGGGACTCCATCCCTCTCAGGTGCCACCTTCAGGAGGCAGACATTCTCCTTGCTCTGACACAAGCTAGAGAGGTGACATTAAGTCCCTCTTTAGGTAATTTTGTCCATTTAAAAACCAAAAATTCAAATATTCATGAGGAAAGTGCCAGCCTAGAAGAAATTATTTACCATGCAAAGGGGAAGGGTGAACAAGACAATTAGAGGGACAGTCTAATGGCTGTGCTAAGGGCAAAGGGTTTGTTCTTTTGAAATTAAGCCTTGAATTTTATTCTCCATTAATAATGGAAAATTCAACTGATAAATCAAACATGATTAGTGGTGTGGAACAGAGATAACAGCACAAGTAATAACTATGCTTTTCTCTTGCAAAGCTGGCCTTTAAGTGTTTTGCAAAAAGAGGACTGCTACCTGTGACAATGGCAATGTGCTGAGATTTGTGAATAGCTGATTTTTATATCTGATCCTGCTGCATCCAATAACATCTGTAAATTACAGATGGTGGATGTTGTTCCCCTGAGCACCAGTCCAAAAAAGTAAGAAAATAGATCATAAAGGGGACACTATAATAAAACAAATGCACTTCAGTCCCAGAGACAGTTCAACACAAGTTGGTCTGTTATTGCTGGATAAATCTGAGTTTTTAGAAAAATACATGTGGTAACAAAAATATCAACTTTTATCTTATAAATATTCAATAATACATGAAACAGATCATCTCTGCCTGGATAGCAAATTTGTTCTAATAATACCATTCATCAAACCAAGATTGTGCAGCCTTTTGTCCCAAAGACTTGTGTACTGCACTGAATAAAATCCATATCCTACTAATTCTAGTATAGTTATTGATTATTTTAAATTAGGAGAGAGAGATTTAAAAAGCCATATCAAATTCCATTTTTAAAGTTCAAATTTTTATTTTTGTTTTTATCATAAGTGAATGTTAGGGAAGACACCATGCTGTTCTCCTCAGCTCACGTTGTTTTCCTGTCATACGACATCCAAAACAAAGTGAGATTCAGGAGTACCCTGGAGAGATCAAAATCACAGGACACCTTGATTAGAAAATAAGCAAGAGCAAATTACTGGCTTGTATAGACATAGTGCTACCCCACTGCATGTCTCCAGTCATATTATGGGTGAATTTAGGATCCACGTTGTAGTCTTGTGTCCAGCTCTGGCTCCAGACTTCGATCCATTTCCTACTGACTGTGCTCTGTGTGCTGATCTCATGCACCTCTTGCCTGGTCTGGAATTGTTCATGGAACCATCAAGCTCTGCCCACCATGGTCACACCATGCAGGACTGCACCCCATCACTGCCCAGGCTGAGATCACCCTCATCACCCAGCTTGTCCTCCCTTAGGGATAAGCTGCCTCTTGTTTCCCTGGACAATGAGCTGTTCTGTCACTTCAGTGTAGCCAGTTCCCTCCTTTCAGCATCCCTAGGAACATATTATTAGCGTTATCCCTATCATTTCCATCACTCTCATTCCTCAGACTACCCTGGCTTTCATGACAGGCACATGCTTGAAGATCCTTTTGGTGTGCTGGGACATGCTTTCCATGTTCCTGTCAAGAACGAGGATCTATAACAAAGGAGGGAAACTCAGAGATCTCCCTTCAGAGAATTCAGGTATCTTTTCAGAATCAATGTGTAGCATTCTGCGTCTGAGTCTTGCCAGAGATACAGCTTCAGAAAAATTAGGTTTATACCTTCTTCACATACTCTAAAAAAGGAAACACCAAATTTGGAAGATGGTTAATTAAAAATCAAAGGGAAATTCTACTTGATTGGATGGGGCTGGCTGGCTGAGGGTATACAAGGTTAATGTTCTCCACCAGAGCTAAGGCCTTTCCTACACAGCAACCCTATCCCTTAAGTAGAGCTGTTCACAAATTACTTCTGAGACCTCATAGGCTTTGGCTCAGCAAGCGTTTGCACTGAAAGGGACAGCTTTCAGTACCCCAGGATGACCAGCAATGACAGGCACTGAGTGCCCATTGTGCCAGGCTTCCTCCTGTGGGAATAGCAGCTGTCTCAAGTAGAGGTAAAAAGCACAGCCAAAAGGTACCTGCTGCAGCCTTTCAACAGAGCACGGCAGAAAGCAGAGGGTTCCCCAGCACCCACACAAGCAAAGCTCACAAAGGAAGCTAGAGAGGTTAAGTACAATATTGAACTGCTGAAATAAGGCCAGAAAATGCTGCAGCTTCTTTTTACTTGCCCTGTTTGAGTGTTGGACAGAGATGTTGCAGCCACCATAGTCACTTAAGACACAGTGAGCTGTTATAACTGCAACCAAAATCAGTGAGCTTCCCAAGTATACTCTTCCCCCACAGTCAACTGGATTATCCCTCATGAGCTGATTTACCTCACTGAAATGGAAGAACAGGGTCATAGTTCACAGAAGAGCATCATGAACTCTCACACCATCAGTGGCAGTGTTGCCTATCTGGGAGAACCTGTGAGAAAGAGAATGAAGGAGAGAAATACAGAGAGTCACTCCTGTCACCATAGTTTTTTTCGTCAGCTGGATGGCCCGTGGCCACATACATCTGCTGTGCAATAAGGCCAGCATACACTGAGCATATATTGCTGGAAAAGCTCTGTCATGAAATTGTTCATAACACCCCAGCAAAAGGTGAATGCATAAATCAGGCTATCAGTGCACTTTCCTTGTGAAGTGAAAGCCTAGTATGAGCCAAAATCTGTAGAAATCCAAGACCTCTCCCAACTATTACCCCCAGCTTGTATTGGAAAGGTTTAAATCCTTCCTGAGTGCAGGAGAGAAGAATGAGCTGAAACGGGGTCCAGCTGAGGACACTTGGCTCCCAGCACAAGGCCTCCATTTCCCCGGTGGAAAACCTCACTGAACCTTTTCTGCTCAGCTCTGTTTACCTTGCTCCCCTCTCCACAGGGCTTCCGCCCACACAGGGCAGGAGGAGAAAGAGAATGGGATGGATTCTGCCAAAAACTTCAAAGTTGCAAAGCCTAGAGAAGCTCTCAGTTTGCAGAAAACACAATGTGTCTCTCAGAAGCAAATTACACCCTTGCAGTGCTTGCATGGGCAACTTGGAAAGGTGTGAAGGGTGATGAACCAGCAGAAGTCATTATATCTATTTGAACAAGTCTTAGATGCCAGTTTGAAAGTTTTTAATTACAGACTCTGTGTTTTGGCTTCCATTTTCACCCTCTTTCAGAGACTGACAATGTTTTGATAACCATTCTCCCATGAGCCTGCTGAGGCACCTAACTCACTCACCAAGACAAGATCAAAGGTCTGAGATTTGGGTGCCCTCTATGCTGGCCTGCCTGCCTTTCCCACATCTCGCCTCTGCTTCAGTGGCCTGCCTTGGCCTTCAGCTGCTCTGCCCTATTTGTTTCCAGTTAGAGTTCCAGCTTGCAAACCTCTTCTCTCCTGTTCAAGCATTTCTGTGTGGGTCCCACAGCAGTCAGATCTGCTGATGCAATTGCTGTTTCCACAGCCATCTTCCGTCTTGATAGTCACTGGCTTTCCCCTCCAAAAATATTTATCTCTGAGTTGAAAAGAAAAAATCTGTCCATAAAAAGGCAAATATCTCAGCTCAAGTCCCATCTCTGCTGGAGCTGAAGGGAAGTTCGCCAATGACTTGAACAAAACCAGGAGATAACGCGCTTCCTTTATCTGTGCATTAATAGTCTTCTGCTGCCAATCTCCCCAGCAAGAGAGTCCTGCTAGTTCCCACACAGAGCACAAAGACACTGTTACTCACCCCTCTAACACAAGACAGGCCCATCAGAGCTTTTCCAGTGCCTTGGACAGACATCCTGTGCGCTAATACACATGTAATGCAAACATCTGTTTCAGTTTCACGCAAAGACAGGGGGATTTTGTTTGGGGCGGGGGGGAAGGACCTGTGGGAAGAAAGAAGAATCCTTATACTAGATAGGATGAGCGAGGATCACCTCCATCCCCAGCTCAGGTGTGCACCCTGGCATGTGGGCTGTAATCAGAAGCTAACAGCTCTGCCTGAGACCACACAACCAGACACGGGGCTGAGGAACCCAAGTCCAACCTCCCACACAGCTGTTGGTGCACTGAGAGAGGACAAACTTCCAGGGTGGCAACCTGGGAAAACTGAACAAGGAGCACTCAGGACAAAGTGGCATTACAGAACACTTTTAGCCATCCCTGTATTTCAGTCATCCTCACTCATGCTGTACACAAGGAAGCGGTTACATGAAACACAAGGTAATGAACATATTAGTGTCTGCAGAGCCAAATCTGAAATTGTACTCCAAGACAAATTCCAGGTAACACTCACTGACTGAAAAGCCGCTTTCAACCTTTTCTTCATTGTTATTGCAGGGAACCAGAGATCCAATCTACAACTATATGTATTTGAAAAAAGTAAACAAGTTGATTATAGACCGTTGTTGACTATTATTTCAGGCTTAAAAGACAATCAAAATCTTCAGAAAATATACACACTAATTTCAAAAATAACATTAGAATTAAGTAACACAATTATTTATTGATCTTACTACTGGCTGTATATAACACTTTCAAAGCCATGGAAACAGCCATAACGTACCTCTCTACTTTGACTATTTCCATATGTAGTGGTGTCCTACAAATACATATATATACAGGCACCAGATGTGTAACACAACTGGATGTACATGTGCTATTTATCCCAAATGCTTTCAGGGTATAAAAACACAAGGGGTGAACATTAGAGTTTGGTTATGGAGGATTTCCACATTGCATTTACCCCTGGGTCAGAGCAAAGTCCCAGGTCTGCAGCTGGTGGATCAACACTATCTCTGCCGTGGCACAATTTCAGCTAACTCTGTTCAGAACATGATTCTAAAACCCATCCCAAGAGCTTAGGACCTTCCTTTTGATGCAGCATGTGTTTGGTCTCAGGTAAATGTGATTTGTCAAAGGAGTTATGCCAGCACCACCCTCACAGCCTGCAGGGATACCCACACTTACCTATGGCAGCTAAGTGTGTTATCACTTACTACTAAAGTACTTTACACTACCTACATGCACTAAGACCCTGCTCTCAGATGCTACAGATTTTGCTAAATGTTAACTAAAGGAGCTAAAACTTCCTATGTGGGTGTTCCCTTTAGCTAGTTTTTCTATCCTCACCTTGGGGGGAGGCAGGAAAAACTATGTTTTTTCACTCATATTTGAAAAAAGTCCTGAGGAAATCCTTACTTGGAAGATTACATTTGGGGGCAGGAACTTGGCAGTGGTGGCTGGAGGACAGGAGTTTAATCAAGGACATGCTTCCCACACCCCCACTATATTAAAAAACCCTGCCCATGTTTAGCCAAGTTCATGCTTGGAAGATAACTACTTCCAGAGGCTCCTGCTCAGCCTTCAGAGACTTCTGTCCTCACAGGGGCCAAACCAACTGCTGTTGGAGTCGATACCTGAGCTGAGAGCAAGGACATTGTCTTTCCTATTCTCTCAGATGCATTTTTGCTAGTAAATTAAACCTTACTGAGGCCTGTAGCACAGTCTATAACGTTTAATTATTAGCACGCTCCCTGGCACAGTTTTGGCTTGTCCTAGGGAGTACTTTCAGAGACTGTGTCTGGGCAGGGTTCAGAGAGCAGCACTTGCCAAGGGCTGTTCCCAATAGGCAGAAAGGATAAAGCCATCCTGTTATGGGAGGAAGAGAGTTTAGCTGTATGGATGTGAGCCAGGCTATGCCACTTGCTGTTCGTGCCAGCAAATGGGCTCTGGCCCAGTTTAATTACAATGAAGACATATAATCAGTGACTTCTCTGTCAGGCGTTGGCACTGAGGAAGAAGGAAAAATTGAACAGCGGAAAGGGAAGAGCTGAATCCACTAGAGGGGAAGGGATGTCATCAGAAGAGGGTAATCTTAAACTTCAAGTTTGGGATAGGAAAAAATTACAGAGGAAACTGGTGCAAGTGAAAAGGTAAGAATGGATAAGATGAAGAGGTCAGGAAGAAAGATTTGGATGAGAAATGCATTACTCTGAGAAACAGTTTAGTAGGTGGAACAAAATTAGGTTTTTCAAAAACGAAGAACAAGATGAGGGAAAGAAAGTATGAGGAATAGATGACACTGTGGAAACTGGAAAAGGTTAACTTGGGAGAAGGGGGGAAAAAAATCAGTCAGGTCTCTGGGTGAGCAGAGACTACAAAGCCCTTTGAGAGAACAAGGAGAACTTCTGTCCTCCAGCATTCATGACCCACCCGGTCTTAGAAAGGAGCTCAGGCTTTATCAGGAGTTTTCATGTGTTGCTTACACGTTTCTGTATCTTTATCTTTGGCTTTCACCTGTGTCACATCTCATTCTTTCAGGAGCAATTTAATCTTCCCGTCTCAGCAACCTCATGGTCAGACAGACGAAATGTCAGAAACTGTTATGGTAACCCAGCCTGTCTGTATCCCTGAGCGAAAAAGTGGAGCAGCAATTTCCATCAATAACTCCCTGCGGAGATTTGGAAAGGCTCCATGTTCCCTTAAAGGTATCCTTGAAGAATCATTTTAATTAACCGTTTACCTGCTGTACATTGCCTGAGGCTTTCACTAGCTAACGCTGCAGTCACTTTAGTATCAGCTTGTTACTAGTCATAGGAGCAGTCTAGGCAGGATTCACTTGCAGCCTTTGATTTCTGTCAAGAGAAGTACAAGCCACACTGTGGTAAAAATCCATACTGGGAACCATCTGACCCACCTAAAAATTGAGCCACAGGAGGAGACCTCAGGCTTCTTCTCACTGCCACAGAAATATTCCTTTTTTACTTTTTTTTTCTTTATAACTGAATATTTTACTGACCCTGAAAAAAAAAAAAAAAAAGGAATCCTCTCAACCATGATCACAAACGAACAAAAAAAGCAGAAAGCTCCCACTGCTATTGTGCTTGGAATATAACAGTCAAGGTTAGCACATAATAGCTAAACAATATGCATTTGAAAGCCGTCAAGAGAATAGTGCTTTGTTCTAATGAAAAGGATTGAAATGTTTTCTACTGTCTGCCTTGACACTTCATGTTACAGTACTTGGAATTACTTCAGTCAGGGAAGCTGTCACATCACTCGTAAAGTGCCTATAGAGCACCAACAAGGCAGCAGCAGCACTGAGCTGGTGCAGTGCACCCACAGAGGGGATTATTTTTGTCCTCCTTCCTTCCCAGAACCCCATTTGCTCAGGGACCACCACACGAATGAGGATTTCTGGTGGTTGGGTTTGTTTTGGGGCTGGTTTTTTGATTGCTATTCTGACACCATACCAGTGTATCCTGTGGGCCAAGACACGGTGCTCAGCAATTTCAGCTGGAGGAGCTCTGAGGTGAGTGTTTGCTGAGAGGGTGCTCAAGCACAGCACTGTCCATTTGGAGTCTGCCTGAAGGGGCTTTTGAGAGTCCCATTTATTTTGAGTTATAAACAAAAGGATGGAAATTCTGATCGTGACCATCCTGGGCATGCAGAGGACAAACAATCCCAGCTATAGGCCATGCTTGGATTATTATCAGGCAGGTGTCTTAAGGTGGGGCTAAAAAAGGAACTTTCCTAATAGGGTAAGCCCAGTATTTTAGAGGGAGCAGGTGTGTGACGAAGCTGAGTGAGATGCTGTTGGGTTTGGGAAATACTTTAGCATAGAGTCAGGAAGCAATTACCCTTTCAGGTGTAAACTAGTTCCAGAAAGACATTCTGGCTGATGGAAAAAGCCCTGAGCAAAAACCCACTTGGTTTGGAGGGTAATTAATGAGATCAGTAATTAAAGGAGCACTGAAGTCATTCCTCCTGTCCTCCTCCCCCATCAGTAAAGGACAGCCACAGCCATTTTCAGAAAAGTATTCATCCACAGTAGTGGCATAAAATTGTGTAATGGAAAAGCATAAAAGCCCAGCTGTATGAACCAAAAAGAAAAAAAAAAAAAAGGAGATAACTGGTTTGGGTTTGTTTGTTTGTTTTTTTGTTAACTAGCTCTTCTAGGGTGAGACTCAGTTTCAACTTTGCTAGTGTTTCATTTATGCACAGATAGAGCTGCAGCCTGGAACTTAGCATCACCAAGGAACTCAAAGTGCATCCCTCTTATCACTAAAAAATTCCCAATTCTTTGTGACAGGAACAGCATTTGTAACTAGGGTCCCTGGTCCTTCTTCAGTCACCTGCCACCATCACAGACAGTTGCTCCTCACTCCTGGACTGAAGATCAGACCCAGAACAGCCTCAGGCACAGAAGCAGGAGGGGGGTAGAACTTAGTTACCTCAGCCAGAACTGCAGTCCTCAGGAAACCTTTCCTGATGCTACTTTTCCTTGGAAGCAACCAACACGGCCTTTGCCTCTTCTCAGGTAGATGAAACAGCCACATGCACACATCAGGAGAGGTTTTGAGTGTTGCTCAATGTAGTTTCAAGTCCCTGGATCCCAATCAAGCAGGATAGCCCTGGGCACATAGAAGGGTTGCTGGAGATATTTAAACAGATATTGAACCCAGACATTCTCAGGATTAGGCAGCAGCTGATTCATGTTACAGTTTTGGCCTGCAGGACCTAATTTTACTTCTGTTCTTCTCTGGGTACCCAAATCCTCATCTGGAATGAGCCTCAACCTAAACACCCACTCGCCAAGAACAAACCATCTGTCCTGTTTTCATTTCTACCTGGGAACCATCAACACCCTCTCCCTATCTAGCCTGGAACTAATCAGCCCCACATGCCTGTGCTATGAAACAGTAATTACCCTCGACCTCAAGGCAGGGTCTGCACTCCTCAGCTCCGTATAAGTCAACAGAAAAATCTTTGCATCTGCCAGCAACAGATGTGTTCACTACTGGGTAGTGGGCAAGTGCTTCAGGGAAATCCTGGTAGCCCAAAGAGAAACACAGTTACAGTCATTAAATGGTTCCATTAAATGGTTCCTTACTGTGTTTCTGCTCAGGTCTTTCATGTGCTTCCATCTGACCCACTGCATATCCCCTGACCACCTGAATGGCATTTCCAGTACCTTGCTGTGTTGACTTCAAGTGTTTTCCCACCAAACAAACCAGCATCATTATCCTGAAAAGCTGATAGGAGGGTCTGTCAGGAGACAGTAACTTGATTCCTTCTCCTAAAGGGAGCAGCCTTTGGGACCCTCACAACAGAGGAAAAATTAATCCAGGGTGTGCCTGTTTCGAGCAGCTCTTAGAAATGCAGAGTTAAGAGTTAGGAACCAAGCTCTCCTCTGCTCGTCCAAGGAAACAAAACCTTACACCTCAACTCAAGGAAAGAAAAAAAATTTTTTTTTTCTTTTTTGACGTAGAGAATAAAGCTGGTGTTAATGAATAAAATGTGTTCAAGGTAATATTCTAAATTATCTTTCTTTAATTTAGAGGAATTAAATAGTTTATTAAGGGGTAATATTCACTGTGCCAGAGTGTATCAGGCAAAAAATGGATCTTGCAAGTAATTAAGAACTGAGTCTTTCTGCTAACAACAAAAGTGTATTGCAAGACAATATTCCAGTGCAATGAAAATCTTTCCTGCTTTTACCTAGTTAAGATATGATGATTAAGAAAGGGACAATCCTTAAAAAAATGGTACAAAGTAGATTGGTCTTCATCCTTCACCAAAAGAAGACTTGTCTTATGATAAATGCCAGCATATTCTAATACTTTCTAGTTCAGAATCAGAGGAAGGAATTAACTTGCAAATGTTTCTGAGGACAGGAATTCTGGAACATGTAGACTCAGGAATCTCAATATATTTTGCTGTCAAAACTATCTAACAGATTAGCTTTTAAATACAATTACAACATCAAATAACAATGAAAGCAGAGGGTGAAAACCCCACTTCTAATGTGAGGAAAATAATATCTGAAAAATAAACAGAACTTTTTTAATTATGTCACTTTTTTAAGGTGTCAGGGTGCACAGGCAACAGCTGGATTTTTATGAAATTGCCGTTTTCCTGATCACATAGTATTTCAGAGGACACTGTTCACAAGGTGAGAGGCTCTGGGTTCACTTCCCACCCCTGCTCTTCTACAGACTGCTTATATCAACTCAGGCAAATCATTTAGCATCTATAAGCATTGCTTTTGATCTCAGCAGTCAGGGTAATATTTATTTTCTCCCATCCCAGCCTTGTTTGGTTAGCTTGCACGCTCTTTGAAGAAAGACCTGCCTTTTCCTCCTTTAAATAGCACCTCCCAAGAGGGAAAAGAGGAACAGCTTCATCTTGGTTGTACGCACAAATAATGAATGACATTCTCCAGAGTGTGCTTGCAGTCACCTTCAGCTCTTTGCTGACGTGATTTTGCACTGTGGAAGTGACTTCACCTGTTGGGAAGCTGTGCACCTCACTCCCCCTTGCCCAATCCTTTCCCTGCTTCAGTAAAGCAGCTGTGACAAACGGCACCTCACTAGCAAAACTAGCAGTAGCAAAATGAAAAATAATGAGTCTAGAAAGCAGCAGGAAGCACAAGAACTACAGTCAGAATGGAGGCACAGTGCTGGGCACCAAGGACAGAGGGAACTCACGTCCCTTTTTGGTAGTATTAGCTGCCAGCATGGCTGAGTAGCCATCACGATGAGCAAGGGCATACACCTGGTTTGTAGGGATGGACAGATGCGCAGACAGTGCTCCTGATTTTAAATATCCAAGACAGCAAATGCAAAGGTAGGAGACCACTTTCTCACATCTTCTTCCAGACCAAACAGAACCAAATGAAATCCATAATAACACTCCTGTTGCTTTTGGATCGAGCACAGGGGAGGGTGATGTGGCTCTCACCAAGGCAGCCAACAGCTGTAACTACTACAGGCTTCAAAAGAGTAGCACCTCTGTGGCTCATTTTTCAACATCAACTCTTTCCTTTAACTGAAAGGTTAGTTAAACTTGGCTTCTTGGGGACAGGGAAACAGCAAGAAAGAGAAAATATTCTTTGTGCCTCAGAGTCAAAGCAGGGCAAGACAGAAAGTCATGTCCTTCACCAGCTCTTTGTCCAAAAAGTATGATCTTTATGGAGGAAAAAGTGCTATAGCTCAAGCAGAACAAGTCATCACCATTTATCTCCCTGAAACTTGAAAATCACTGTTTCAGCAGAGAGCCAATTTTCAGGGGCAGGGTTGGATGGGCAAATACATATTACACAGTCAAGGGCAGTGGGATGTGGGATGTTCCTTCCCATGAACCACAGGTTTGTCTGAAGATCCTGGACCTTCCTTGGATCTACCTTCATAGACCAAACTAGTCACCTCCCTGAACAACCTCCTGAGCCACAGCAGGAAGAGATGGCAACCAAATCCACAGCATACTGAAGTACTCACAGGTATCCCCTGGGGCACTCATCAGGTCAGGGACAAAAACAGCCATTGTGGCATTCACTGTGACTGTCCAAAGAGGATTTTTCCATCTCAAATGACGTCCAAGCGTTGCAGTGAGACGTTTTCTGATCACAGCTTACAGAAAGCAGAGATGTTAAGTTCAGGTGAACCTCTGGTATCCAGACCAGAGCAATACTAAAAAGTGAGCCAAATGTTATACAAAATTGAGCTTAATATATAAATTTATTCAAAAACTTTGTGACTTGTTCAGTTCCAGGAAAAAAATATCCCGAAGTGTTGCAGGTAGCAGGCCTAGGCGAGGGCTAAAACATTTATCCAGACCTTTCCAGGACTCAAAGATTTCTACATCTGCTATAGGCCAACCACTTGGCACCTGGTCTTATGGTTTAATGATCTGGATACTGTTATAAACCATTCCAAAAAATTTATGAAGCAACACAGTATATTTGGGAAAGGAAAGGGTAAGGAACTGGAGCCCTCCCACCCAAAATCACTGAGTACCCAGCCATCAACCTATACAACTTTCACTGCAAGCAGCTCCTTTCTCCCAGTTGTCAGTGGACCAACCTTTTCACCAGACAGCCCAGTAGTTACTAAGAGAAAACTCAAAAGGAAAGGAGTAAGCTTTTTTGCCAATGGAAGTTGGCCTCATCAGAAAAAAAAATCTTACCACTTCATGCACCACTGCCAGCACATGTCATTGGGCTGTTACACTGCTAGAAGAGCAAACAAGCTGCCATATGGGGTCAGTCAAAGCCCCATCCTGGCTGGTACCCTGCTTTGGGCAGTGAGTGGGGGAGGAGACAAGAAGGAGCCATGCAGAGGGGGAGCACCCCTGGGCACGTGTTCCCAGCCCTGGCAGTGTTTGGTTCATTCCCAGGAGGGAAGTTTAATAATTGACAATAGGACAATCAAAGGTAGTTTTAACTTTCAAGCATAACAAATTGACCAACGGTTATGGAGTCCAACCCTCCCTCCTTTCAACACTGTAAATTCATACACTTTAACAGAGGTGCATTTGTGTTGGATGCTGTTTAAGCTGCCGTGGCTTAGTTCACCAGCCACTCAATCAACAGCCCTTGAAATTTGTCCCTCACTCCTGACCTCCTTCACCCTTTCACAGACCACAACAGAGATTCTGTAACGTGCTTCCTGAAAACTGTCCATCAGAGCTGTCCTGTTCCTTTTCCCCATTCAGCTGAACTTTTCTGTGGATACTTGCACACTAACTTCAAGAGCCAGGGCTCAAAAGAGCATTGAGGCAAAGCAAGAAAAAAAAAAAAAGTGTTGAATTGTGAGGTGGTTTTGATCATTCAAATGTTCATGAACTGTCAGAAATCTGGACAGGTAATACCTTCTCTAAACAGAGTCTTTAATTTGGAAAAAATCCTAAAAGCTCAGCATTTCACACCTCCGCTGAGATATGCCTCTGGCTACCCTTTTATTTTTCATGCCGTGTTTTCTGAAACGTTACATTCAAGAGAATACATTGCCTTCAAATCATGTACACATGCATGTTTATTAAGTCATTACCATAGCCTTAAGTCCATAAAATCACTGTGGACTGCAATACCACATGTGCATCCAGCAATTAGATGAATAAATTAACCCTGAAAATTTTCTGCTTGAGGTGGAAGGGAACAAGCTGTACTCTGAAAGTTGAAATAACACTCCAGCAAAGAGGAATAATTCTGTATTTAAAAGACTGCTACCTGATTAGTGCCGTTAAAAAAAAAAAAAAATAAAAACCACCACATCATGCAGATGATTACCAATAGCCTTAAATTTCTGAAGTAAAAAGAGAGAAAAAATAGTAGAAAACAAGGATCTGGCAGAGCACACAGTTCCAAAGTGCATTACTCCGTCAGTGTCATTTTCTATGCGGCAATGTTCTTTCAATTATTTCTTCCCCTCTCTTCCTCTCTGCAAAGAAAATTGGCAGAAAAAGTTGCCTGCAGGATCAGAGAGGGGTATTTTTATCAACCTACAACTAGATTAAAAATCCTTTATCTGAAATGCAGCAGAGGACTGGCCTAAATTAAATCCCATCTCCCTCTGCTTCTGGGCTGTGAAGGAGTATCACACATAGGGCATCTTGCTTAATTTGTATTATTTTTTCATTTCTGTTAGTTTTAGTTTACACTTGCACAAGTTGCTCATGCAAAAAAGGACAAGTGAAGAGCAAAGAGCAACATAGTCAGTGTCCAAAAGGGATAAATGAGGGATGTTCACTCAAACATCTGCTCAGTCTATCACCTGAGGACACAGGAGTAGGTCAAGCCCCAAGCTCTGAAGGGCGACTTCTAGACAGTGCATCAGCAACCAGGACATCAGCTTTTTACTCTTGCTGCAGAGCCCTCTTTATCTCCACAGAGACTACTCACATGTCAGAGCATTTGCAGAACCTGGGCTTGCATGAATTTTTAATGGTATTAATAATCACTGTTTGTGGTGTTGCACTGCAGTGTGACTACCAGAGAGCCCTTCAGTAACTGGGTCACAGAAATGCCCTCTGACACCATGCCCGTGCATTGCTGACATAATCACCAGGTGTTAAGTGTACACACACACACATGAACTGGCTTAATTATGCCCATTTGAGGCAAGTCTGTTTCATCTGCACAGCCCTAGAGCCCAGGGGGTTTGATGTTGCAACCCAGATACTGTTGGATAAAAATAGGGAAAAGGACAGTAAACAAAGTTGGGAAACAGAGGCGTGAAAAAACAGGACCCTGAGAAGGTGGCATCATGGTCTGACTTGTTACTTACCTGTGAGCAAACTGCTTGGCTTATACAGGAAAGGTTATAAACTTTTGTGTCTCTTCCCTTTCAACCCTGTAAAGGACACCACCACTAAGAACAAGGTTGAGTGACGAATCAGCAGACGTCCTGTGCGGGATATTTTTGGGTAGTTGTTCCAATTTCTGCACTGCTGGCTTCTCTGGCTCCATCTCATGTCAGAGCATACAGGAGTAAAGAGCTATTAACTTGGCTCAGCAGAGATTGCTGTGCACACTGTCCTGGGCAGAGACTTTTCATTTAATTTTCATACATCATTTACAGCTTGCTGCAGCCATTCCAGAAAGTCAGCACCAATCTCCTTAAGTTAACATGGAACAAACAGGAAAGGAGATAGAATTCTTCTGTTGTTATTTAAAAGTCTTGTCATGTCTGGGCACATTTGGTGCTACCACTGATTTCATTTTCAATATACTTCACTGATATAACGAAGTCATTTCCTTGAGAATACACAGGGGAGGCCTGGACAGCATTAATGTAGAAAAAAACAAACATAACCAATTTGCTAGTAACAAACCTATTTTCTGCGTTGCCCTTTGCTTGTTGCTAGGTATTTTTTCCTCACATTTTATATTAATATGATGGGCCAGACTCTGATTTTCAGCATTGCTGTAAACTACTCCCCCCCCCCACCAAGGAGCAAACAGAATTTCTACGGATTTGTAAGTGCAACATAGATGAGGATAAGGCCCTTAAACTTGTCTCTAAATAGCTTATACAGCTCCTTCTGTTTATTCCTCAATTGGAACTGCCAAAATATTATGTGAAAAGTGCTCTAGAGGGGTCCAAGAGTCCTTCTGCACCCGAGTTCAGCAATCATTATGTCTGTGTCCTTTAATCTTTTATCCTCTCTGCTGCAGTTACACACTCTATGAAGAGAAGTGTAATAATAACTCCTTTGCAACCTCCAGTGGCTGTAAGAAGGATTAATTAGTTAATGTTTGCACAGTACAGGGGCCAGGCTCTGTACTGATTTATGCTTGATGCGTGTCAGCAGGGGTGGATTAAGGTGGGAGCCAACACAGATTTGATCCTCTTGTAAAGAACACACCAGGTTCAATGTTACTAATTTGCTCATTGTTTAATTTTTTTTTTTTTTTTTAATGTTGGCTTCACAGAGCTGACAAGGCTTCCTACCTATCTATCTGGGGAGCTCTGCACCTCTGCAGATGGCTGTGGGGACCAAGGCTGGCAGTGGTCTTTAGGGAACATCTGAGGTCATAGAGATGAACTCATGATAAGCAGCTCTCCAGAACAAGGAGTGGTGGCACAGAGCCCTGACTCCACAAACAAGGGCACAAGCAGACTTTCCTTTAAAACAAAGCCAGGCAGTGGAGAAACACTTATTTAAGGAAGAAACTGATTAACTCGTTTTTCTAGATGTCTGCTTTGCACAGGTCTAACCAGTACATTTAGGTACTTCAGTGACGCTGGTGAAGAAGTGATGGTGCATACCCTTGGAGTAAGGCAAAATAAGCACAAATGAGTCTAATCTGGCTTTTCAGTTTTAAAAGTCTTCTAGGCAGTGATTGCATTTCACTGCATAGGAACATATGGCACTATTACTTGATCCTCTTACCGAGGGCAACATTAATGACTTTTCCCTAACCCAGCAGTATACACTGTTGAATGGTTAAAAGGATGTTCTAGTAAACAAAATGCACAAAAGCCTGAGCCTATACTGTTATCCTTCTCCCCTTTGCCCTTTGAATCCAGGCCAGGAATATCACATGTATCATATGAAAGGATCGCCCCAGTGAGAGCACAGTGACAGTCACACTGATACCAGCTGCAGCAGTGAGCACTGCTGTGCAGACCTTGATTTAGTGCCTGCCTATTCTGGGAATCATGAGAAAAAGCAAAAATACATTGCTCTATGCAAACTTGGTCCCTGTATAATTTTCCAGGGGGTGCATCCCATAATTTTCCACAATAGTCTAAGAATGATACTGGGATGAGCTTTCCTATGAAACAGGCCAGATTAAGTCCTGTGACTGAACAGGGAGCCTTGATGTCTAATTCATCCATATATATATGTGAGATGCCCCAAGCCAGTGAGAGTAAATAGGCCTTGTCAAATAATTGGTCTGCTGAAACCAGCCTGTCTTATAGTACCCCTGATCAACAAAGTAAAAGCATCAGCTCCAGAAATCCTGACAGTTACTAAACTTCAGAACTTATAAAGCAGTGACACATCAAAGATAAGGGGAACAGAATTAAAAAAAAAAAAAAACTTTGTATTTAAGACTACCACAGCTTACACAGCACCATTTGTCAGGACCAGCTCTCAGGATATCTGCTTTGGTGAGAGTTGTGCAAGGGAGAAGGGCAGGGAGGATTCTTTGCCTCAGTGAAGTTAATAGCTAACTGAATTCAGTGGAGCCCAGTTCCCGTCTCCCTCTCTGCTCATTGGAATACCACATTTGTTCAGTCCTTTGTACTTGGTCCTACTGCCCTCTGCTACACAAAGTATTACTGCATTCCCAGATGGAATTTTCTCATTTTGTTGCTTCAGTCATGGGCCCATAAAAAACGTTTCAATGGATAGAATTGTTAATTGCAGGAATAGGGAAATAGATCTGCCATCAATGTTAATATTCTTTGATAAGTAGCTGTCTAGAAATCACTTCAAAGTAACGAAGAGACATTGAAGTAATTTCCATCAAGAACAGTGCTTGATAGACAGACATGTGAGCAGGTAAATAGAACCCTAAGTTAGCAGGATGTCACATACATATTTATGTATTAACACATGCTGATGTAAAAGGACTCTTTCAACCGAAATAGCAAGATGCAAAATATTTTGGTGAATCACGCTACTAACCAGGCTCAGAAGCTGCTAAATAAGACAGGAGCCAGGAGGCTACCTGAAGACAGCAAGCTCCTGGTGACCCTCTCACAGGAAAAAAAAAAAAAAAATAATAAAGTGAGGGTTTATTTCCTGAGGTTCAGAGTACAGATGAAAGGACAAAATAGCTATGACAAAGAGTTAGAACAAGGGTAAGACAGCCCCAGAAGATAGTTTCAAGACATGCTGAATCAATCAGCCATAGACTCACATGAGGTGGAGGTGAAGAAGACTTTTAGTAAAAGAATGTGTTAATAAAAAAATAGGAACTCTGGGTGGTGAAGAAGTAGGAAGGGATTTTAAAGCATTTATTAAATGTATCTGTGAATTAAAAAAAAAATTAGCAACTTTCAATGAGCTTTAATTTATGATGTTCCAAAAGTAGACTAATGTAGGCGCAGTGATCAAAGATTTTCAGGGACAAAAACTCTAAAAACAAATCCTCAGGAAGAAGGAAGCTTGGAAGATATCCAAAGGGGATTATCTCATGAGAGACATAGTAAGAACACTGCTTCTTTATATTCCTTTTCATATTAAGCCCATAGTAAACTGTTGATTTTCAAAAAAACCACAAAAAATCAATCATCAGAATGATGTGCATATGACCAGTCTGGAAGCACCCAAGTGGGAGTTCACCAGTATGATCCGTGCAGTTTAAAAAAAGGATCATTCATAGCAGAGCATTATGGCAGTGTCTAGGGGCCAGCCTATGATCTCTTTGTTCTAGGCTCTGAACAAACAGTGCAGAGAGTTTGCCTGAGGAATTAATGACCTTAACAGAGAAGACAAAAGGTTGGAGAAGGAAACAATCCAGGAAAGACAGACTACTCTTCCCACATGCGCCAGGACAGATCTATGTATAAGCTAGTGGCAACTACCAAAAGTGGGGTAGAGCATCCCGGTCCTTTGAACACACTCCCACTGTTTAATCAACTCCAAAGCTCGTACAACTGCACACTGCCAGTTACCTTTGGTTTGTGGGTCATAAGTCAGGACTTAGGCCTCCTAGGAAGCTGAAGAATTTAAAAAAGCTGGTGTTTTTTACTGTAATGAGGCTGAATGAAGCATATGTGAAAGATTAAAGGAACATCAGGCAGCTGTCAGAGGTTGAGACAGAACAGGATAAAGGTTGGTGGCAGAATCCAGTGGTCTCAGTGGACTCATAGAACTTCTGATGCCTAAGAACACCGTGGCACAGCTATGCCACACATGAGACCATTAACTTGGTCATAATCATTAGTCACTCACTTTTTCTTAATTGTTTGACCTCACCTATCTTTATTCCTTAGATGATCTCAAGCAGAATTCTATGCTTCCCTGGCATTTCTCTCTGTGACGTGCTGCCTACCAGAGCATGGAGAAAACACTGAGATAATTTCCAGCTTAAGAGGTGACGGGAAATTAAGCAGAAATGGCAAGCACATCCCACACAGAACTGAGCATGACCCAGGCCTGTACTGATATCCAAAGACAAGAAAATCAAATATAAATTGCTATTAATCATAGAATCATAGAATTGTAGAACGGATTTTTGGTTGGAAGGGATCTTAAAGATCATTCAGTTCCAATCCCCTGCTAGACCACGTTGCTTAGAGCCCTATTCACACTTGAACACTTCCAGGGATGGGGTATCCACAACTTCCCGGGGCAACCTGTTCCAGTGCCTCACCACCCTATAATCTTCCTATGTTCTCCCTAGCCACGAACTGGGAATCATTTTGGAGTTGTTATAATCTTCAGTATGCCAAAGTCCTTTGCTCACTGCTGTGTGTGGGGTTATAGAAGCAGCCCTAGAGACTAGAAGTCCATTTTGTCCCAAAAAATGACCAAAGGCAGATGTCCAGGGTGGAACACAAGACAGAAAATCTGCCTCAGGATAAACACTTGTCTACATAGGCTTTCTGAGTCAGAGGTGCTGCAGAAGTCTTCACTAGATTTTTTTCTTCCCTTAATCTGTCTAGGGCTGGTTTGTTCATTTGTTCTGAATCCTATAAACAGATACAGATACCTGTGGCAAGAAGTTTCATAGAACGACATTTCATATGAAGAAACATTTTTTTCTGCCTCTTTTGAACCAATCATCCCTGAGCTGTTTTTCCTCATATCCCCTTATATTCCCTTATCTAGTGGAGTACAGTGACCAGTCGTCCCTTATTTACCGTTTTTACAGAATCCCAGCTGTCAGTATTGATACCTTCAATTATCTCTAGCTTGTAGCCTGTTATCTCAGTCAGTTGTTCCTCAGACAGAGGCTCTTCCATATTACATTCTTGCTGCCCATCTCCGAATCTTTTCTATGTATCCTTTATGAGATGGAATGTACCAGAAATGCATATAGCATTAAGAAATTACAAAGTGACATAAAAATGCTCCCTGTCATGTTCTCTATTCCTCTCTAGGTTTTTTTAACATTTGATTTGCTTCTTTATCAATATCACAGATGATGCACCATGTCATTAAGGAATGAGATTTGGGGAAAATAAATACAGTTTCACAAAGACGGAAGCTACTACTGGCATCATGGCCCAGACAGTCTTAGATGTGACTGCCAACAAATTAATTCACCAAAGAGCACTGAACCACTGATGCTATTTTAGACTTCATTTTGGTAAATAGAAAGCACATTACAGAAGAAGCGATCAAAGAAAATAACCTTTGACTTAGAGATCACAAGTTGATTCAGTTTAAATTGAATGAAACAGTAAACAAAAATAGGTCTGTAATTAAGGTTCTACATTTTGAATAGGCAAAATTTGAGAAATTAAGGGGACTAATTAGTGAACTCAGCTAGGCTAAATAACTGAAAAGTGTGAATGTGGGAAAGGCATGAGATTCCTTTCATCCAAAAGTATAGAAACTACCTCCAGCATGTCCCAAGCCAGGCAAAATGAAAGCCTGTAAAAAAATACTGTAAATGTAATGAAAACCTGTAAAAAAGTACTGTAAATATAAGTGAATAGGTAAACTACCTCAAAAATATAATAGCAACCAATGAAGGGCCAACAAAGAATGGGAAAAAAGACAACTCAGCAAAGAGAACAACATTTTAGAGATCAAGAAGCTTGAGACTAAAATGTGAAATGCCAAAACTCAAACAGAGCACAACCTTGCAAAAGATACAGAAGTAAACAGAAATGGGCTGCTCAGCCCTATGAATAAAATAAACAGTGTGCAAAACAGTGGAGTAGATAGGCAAGAACTTAAAGACCTGAAGTTTTCAGCTGCAAAATTAGATGGATACTTCACACACAATGATTTTTCAGCAAAGATAGCAGAGATAACGAATAGTAGAATGGCTGACAATAGCAGAAGTATGGCAAGGAGAACATGAGAGAGAATCTTAGCTCAAAAAGCCTAAAGCTTTCAAAACCATCTTCATCTTCTTGGCATTGCAGATGCCATGATGACCCAGCATAGCAAAACAGAGAGTTGGTAGGTGAGAGAGTCCGGAGCAAGGGGAGAGAAAAGAAAAGGGAATGGGAGATGAGATGAATAAGCTGATCTAAGACAGAATGCTAAGATGTACTTCATGTGAAGTGCTGTGAATTATCCCCAGGCGTCTGCTCCAGGAGCTCAGGAGGCAGTGAAGACCTCAGTGGGAATATGGGCATTTTCACTCCCTGATGCTTGTATTTTGCTCCTCCAAGAACAGGCAGTCTGTTCCAAAAGCTGTCTTCTCTTCATTACTAGGCATAGGAGAGCTACAAATTTCAAAATCTACAAAACACTCTTGAGAGGCAGCAGGCTTGGGTAAATGAGTGTGTTCTCCTGTATAAATATTGGCTATAGGAAAGTCTCAAGTAAGGCTTGGAATAAATGGGATGACCTTTTCACTTGGGAGAACTTAAAATACAAGTCGCCCCACAGAGAAAATTCTACAGGAAAGACTTTGGGTAATTTCTCCCTGCTGAATGTTTATGTTAATACCATTCTAAATTAGAGCAAAATTAAATAATTTAAGTAATTTTTGTCCTGTGGGGGAGGGTGTATCAAGTGGGGAGTATAGTCTACCAGAGCTACTGAGACAATAACTCACTTAAAGAATTATTTAGCTATCAGCTGGGAAACATGTACCATCATTTGGCAGGGCATGCACGGCTTACAAGACATTAATCAGGTATCCATTGGAGAAGAAAATAGTGATACTTTTACAAAAGACTGTAATTTCAAGGGTTGTTAATAAGTGAATAAATAAAACTGCTATCAATAGGAGTAGGTGCATTTTTTTTATTTGTAGAATTCCATTAAAGCAGCCACACAGCCCTTTTATCACAATGAATTAATGTTAAAATATCTCCCTGACCTCATTTGCACTCTGTAGCCTTCCACATTGCTCCACAGCCTTCAAATAGCCTCCCAGTGAAGCAGTTTTCCGCCTTTCTTGCTGTACTCACATATACAGCCTGTGCAACATCTGCCCTACCAAATGACTTTATCATGGAGTCCAAACCCTGCTCAGCATCTGCTCTGAAAGATCTGTCGAAATCATCAGCAGCAGAAAGGCCACAGTCCTTTGAAAATTCTGGTCTCAGTCACACTGCAGAGCATCAGCCATAGGGTTGCCATATTTCTGTCCCAGGTTTTCAGGAAGCATCAGGCATGCTCTGCCCACGTTTTACAGACGGTCTGTGCTTGGAAACACATGGCATTTATTGTGCATATACAGACCATCTGTCCAGTGTACAGACCAAAGGCCCGTGGCTCCTGGAAACGCTGGACGCAGCACACGTGCTCCAGAGCTAATCTGGGCACATGCAGAAAATGTGTCTTCATTTTTTCTCTCTGCCTGAGCAATCTCTGAAATCCTGAACAGAAGTAATGAGTTGCTTAACTTAAAATTCTGTAAGGGAAGAAAGTATATGTCCACAGTGTACTACAGCTCAAAACATGCTCTTTCACAGGATATGAAGGATCTTACCAATGGTGCCCGCTCTGTTGTGAGCAGAGCAACGATTAACATATATATCCCATTGGAATGGAACCAGGGCCTCTCCAGCCCTCAGGAAAGGGCCTGAACCCTCTAATGAAACAGTCAGCACCAGAGATCTCAGCCTGAATAGCCAGAAATGGTGGAGGTGCGAGTTGTGATAAACTGATTTTATGAGAACCACTGGGCAGCTCCAGAGAAGTGCCTTGAGATTTCCAAAACGCAACCTTCTTTCTTCCCAGCCGTACCCACTTCAAGAGAAGACAATTGGGGTGACCACCTCACATTTCCCTGGATTGATCTTCTCTGCATAAGGAGGTATAGAAGTTCAGACATAGTTTATCCTAATGTCAAATTCCCTGGTCCCCTCTTCCCACAGCTATCTCAAAAACTTGTTGCAAAATGTATGCTGAGTGGGGAATGTGTGTTCAGAGGATGGTGCCCACCTATCAATCAGCCTCAAAAAAGCTGCTAGAGCTCAGAGGAAGACTATTCTCTGGTATCACACTAAGTCAGTTTGATCAAATTTTTTGGAATAGTGGAAGATCCCTAAAGTAATTTCTAGTAGTGATGCTATCATTTATATAGAAATGTAAGCATTTTCATCCTTTTTGTCTAGGTAATCTCAAATGCATGAACACCACAACAAGGCAAAGGACATTGCTGGACCTATTGTGAAGGAATAAAAGTTGCACAGAATCTGCTCCAGCCTTGGGGAGATGCACAAACCTCTCAAGGGTTATATTTGCTCATGCAAATTGCTGCTCCAGGTGGGAAGCAGAACACCCACACGTTATTATATGTTCCTGAATAGAAAGGAAGCTATATAGAGATGATAGTATATTTGACATGTGGATATTTCAGGCAGTCCTGCCCTGAGGTCCTTCTCTGAATTATCTGATCACATTTTACCTCAGCTGTAGCTCGCTGGGTGGAGAGGAAGAGTGATGATAGCATATGTCTTCTCCAAAGGTTACACCTGCCAGATGGAAAGGCCTCCTGAAGATGCAGTAGCAGGTAGAGGTTACTCAGCTGCTCACCACCTCTCACTTTCTCTTTTCCTCATAAAGGGCAGCTTAGCAATTACTGAAGGAAAAGAAGGAGCAGCCTGTGCCTGCACACGTGAGGATCCTGTTACAGGAGCATAAATCCTGAGTCGATGGCATTAAAATGCAGCCTGAAAATCACCAACTTTGACAAAGCTTGCTTTATTAGCACTGTTTAATCACAGAAGGGTGCCTGGGTGCTGATCAGACTGAAAATACCTGTGTGCTGCCACCACTAGCTAAATCTCACCCTGGACTCACACTCAGAGACACCCCATGATCCTGGTGTGCCCAGCAGGAGACAAACCATCACCTTCCTCAGACACCCAGCTCAGCGTGTCTCCTTGGGGCAGAGAGGGGATGGAAAGCAGCTAGGGATGGGGATGCTGGAATGAGGAGTCTGTTGTGACATGTAGGCCAGGCCAGTGTGGCAGTTTTGTTGGGGAAAGCACCGAGGGAAGGGCACCATGATCCAGTGGCTGTGTGTACTCACACCAGCTGAATGAGGGGTGTATGGGCAGTTGGTACCAGTAAGAAAAGCCACCAAATCTCATGAAATCATAAGAGAAAGAGGAGCCAGAGCAACCCAACCTGAGTTCTGCAGTGAGGCATCACAGTGCAGCCCTTGGTCTCAGACAGCATCACCCTGAGGAGCTGGAAAGGGAGGGTGGCAGTGGCGTCTGCTCGCCAGCTGGGAGGGTGAGAAAAACTGCAAAGGTGAGACTGAGAGAGGGAAAATGACTCAGGGGCTCAACACGTCAGACAAATGGGAAGCATAAATAACCATGAACATCCCCAGATGCTCAGAGCTGGGCAGCCACAGGAGATAGCCAGATTAGAAAAGCCAAATAAATGTGTGTGGGAGTGGATATGAGATCAGAGAAGCAGGGTCAGGCAAGTTCAAAAACAAGCTCTGGAAGTCCTTAGCATACTATTGAGCTTGATCAGGAGGAAAGGAAGCCTTTGAAAGTAGTGAAGGGACAGGGGGATATAATAGCACAATCTGCGTGCAGAGAATAGCATGGCTTTGGCATAATGAAAATCTCTGTGCATCATTCTTCTCTCACTTAGCCTCATTTAAATCATGAATAATGACATGGCAAACTACAACAGGTTAAAGCCAGTGGGAGTGAGAGAAGAATCACATCCTTTTTGTTTATACAGAGAGGCCTGCAGGGAAAAAAAATGCAATAGAGGGAGATTTACAGTAGTCAAGAGGGAAAGCTATCAAAGATGACATGAACAGGAGTTGCACAGGCAGTGCTGTGACAAGGTATGGTCTGGAAGAGGAAGAAGAGGAGTCTGTAAGTATGGAAAGAAGGTTAAGCAAAAATTAGGGGCAAGCAAAATTCAGCATAGTTTCAGTTAGAGAGACAGCTTTGCCATGTGCCCCAAATTACGAAACTTCCTTTTCTAACTAGAAAGATGAACCCAGGAGTGGTTGTGCTTGCACGCATGGGTTCATGCCAGCCTCATCAGAGCACTGGGAAAGGGTGGCCAGTGCTCCTGCCACCTCCTTTCCTGGTGGCTGAATAACATGAAAAAGACAGCTAAAAATATACACACAGAGCCACCCATTACTTTGCCATGAATTTGACTGTTCTGGTCACCACATGACAGTAATGCAGCTGTGGATGGCGCAAGACAGGCTGAGTAGGAGAGGTGTGGAGACCCTACTGGGATGTTGGCCCCACATGAGAAAAGAATTATAAATTGAGAGCCCATCCTTTGAGCATGAGTTGCTCCAAAATCACCAGTCAGACACTCACCCTATCTTGCAAGCACACTATTACCAGAGAGCTGCAAACACTGCGGTGCCCTTGATGGTGTATGTTAAACCAAAGGCAGGCTGCAACTCAGTTTATCAAGCAAAGAAAGGTCTCTAGAGATGGCATTTTAGAGGGAGCTTGCAGGGCAAGAGGTTTCATGAGATGTCTTTTAAGACAGCTAGCAATTGCTTCATTTGTCACAGGGAAAAGAAAAAAAATTAGTTTGGGATCTGAGAATAGAATAGTTTGGGGGTGATAATTTTGTGCTGACAACCTTCTGATGTAAAAGCAGAATTTCTAATGAGGAATGAATATTAAAAATCCTTGGGGATGGTAAGTGAATCTCTGTACTTCAAACTGGCCGTGGTACCTAGCCTAACTGTGTGTCATATAATACATACTTATACATCCTGCTACCAGGATCAAACCAAAAGGACAAACACAGCCTAGCCATGCTGTCACTGTGAGAGAGGCAGGCTTCTGTTTACTTCTCATTTGGGAAAAAAAATGACACTGGTATCAAGCAAGAGATCAGTGCGTGTTCCTGGATGGGAAGAATAGCAGTGGTGGAAAATATCCCCTATTCCCAAATGATAGGGATGAGTATATCTAATTAAAAAATAATCTTTTATTGTCTGCCAACTCAATCTAAGTTTCAATATACAAACCAGCAATTACAGGAAGTAGATAATCAGTTATGCATTTTAAAGACTTTCTGCTGAATTACGTGTCCTTTAATTACATGTACATTTTTTAAAATAAAAATTGGATTTCTTGGAAGTGAAGGAGAAGGAGTAACCAGGCTAGGAATGGATTCACTCTGTTCCTATATATCTATTCAAATAGAAACAATTTGGAGTAATAAAAGCTAGGCATCCTATTTTAAATCACGTGTCACAAATACCTCTAAGAACTAACTTTCATTGTCCTGAGGCAGCTTTTGTAATTGTGTTATCCTTCCAGGTTTTGAAGCATGAACGTCGTCGAATTTTAAGTACCAAAAACAAATGATGAAAACTTTAAGGTGTTGCTGGCACGTGTGTGTTTGTAACAGAGGTTTTAGTTGGATACACATTTTTCTGTCAGATATGCATGGTTAATATACAACACTTGTTGCAGAGATTTTTGTGCAGTGGTGTGCTTTTTACAAAGTACATTAAGGATGCCAAACCTGCAGGTACTAAAACACAGGGTGTGAGTGTCAGGCTTAAAGTATTCAAGAATTTAAGCTGAAGCAGGCACCCCTCTTACCATAGGCAAGGCTGAGGAGTGGATGTCACTTTGTCAGCACACGTTTCTGCCATCACCACCACTCCAGTTCTCATTAAAGTTCACTCCAGTGTTCATCAGTGGGCTCTGTGCTGGCTCTCAGACACACCAGGCTTCCAGACTATAAAGGGGCAAGGGTAAAAATGTGATGGGAGGCTTACAAATTGGACAATTTTCTGATTACCTGTTGCTGATAAGCAGTGTTGTTCCTGTCTTTAAGATGTGCTGTTAAGTAGTGCTGTCTGCTTGGTCTCACAATTCCCTTCAATAAAAGTTGTGACCCTCTTCTATAAATCAGATCCTTTAACAGCAACAGGCATCACTACAGCTTCCTGCAAACAGATTGTTGCTGTAGGCACTGGCTCTTCCTTCAAAGGTGCCACTCCATGGCACTGATTAGCTATAAATCCCGCAGTAAATCTGCAGGCTTAAATGTCAGATTTGGTCTTCTCTTTTACAGAATTTTGAGTGGCTTTTTGGTTGCTGTATTTTTTTTTTCAAGGCAAAATAACCCACACATGTGCAAACACTCTGCTTGCATTAGCTCACCAGCAAGATCACAAAATGTGTTCCCCTTCTGCAGTGTTCACAGCACTGAACATGTTTCTGCTCTCCAAGACAGGCTGTAAACTGCAGAGAGTAGGTCTCTTTCAGTGGCCATCTTCTGGCAGGATCCGGGTACTAGAAAGTCAAAGGGGTGACAAGGTTTTGGAGAACTGCTCTGGTACAGGATCTGTGGATGTGACATTCCCACCTCCACTGGTGCGGGAGGTGGGGGCAGAACAGGCTTTAGGCCATCAACTTGCTGATTTATGGCTCCAGCAGGAGGAGAGGAATCTGGTTGCTTCATCTCCAAGCTTTCCACCTTTGAGCAATCACACTGACTCAGGTATGAGTAGACCCAAAAAAAAAAAAAAAATTCAAAACCAGTTCTTCCAAATTGCAGGGTAAGGGACTACCAACTTCCATGGAAATGTCACACTTACAAGCAGATTTATGTTTATTCCACACTGCTGGAGGAAAAATTGTCACCAGCATCCCACTGCACTTGTGTCTATCTCACTCAAGTGTGAGATATCAGATTGGCACCAGCTGACTTATCCTGCCTAATTGGATACAATTATTGACTTCCTGCAATTTAGTGTTTTATTGGGATTTTGTTTTGCAGAGGGATTTGGATTTAGCAGATCGTTGCTAGTAGTGCTGCTCTGTTTTGGTTTTCCTGGACAGCTGCTAAGTGGCAATTCACTTAGCACTCTTTGTGCAGCTTTTCCTGCAAAGACGTAGAAATTCAAAGGACCTGCTTGCAAAGGGCTCTATTTTCAGCTGTTGCTGGTGCATCTTATTTACAGGGGTTCCTTGTTTAATAGGAAAGAGCATTAGTGTTTGGTCTTTGTTTATCATTCTTTAAAACATCGTGTGTTCAAATTATTATGCAAATTATTTTAATACATATAAATCTCATTTTCTGAAGCCAGTATCTATCCTTTGATGGACAGTCCTCTTCTTAGCACTTCAGAAGGTATTGAACTATAGCACCACTTCCCTTCGAAGTCAGCCTATACATCACATTTCAAGTATAGCTACAACAGCCATTTTAAGGTGCCAAAGAGCACCTGAAACCTTAGCTTGTCAGATTTTACTCCTTCAACTTCTAAAATCAGTCACTTTTACCTTTTTTTTAAAAAATTTCTTTTCTATGGGAGTTTCCCCAAAAGGGTCAACACTCATTAATGCAAACCTGCCAAATCCCTTTTCCCAAGCACTCTCCTTTTTCTCCAAGGGTTCCCCCACTGTCCCTAGTCATCATGCAGTATCATTGCAATTAACCAGGCAGATCACAGATGTAAAAAGGACATCTGAGCTTCAAGAGTAATTTTTGGCAATGCGTGCAGCAGTGTGCAAGCAGACTCCAGCTCTGCCTGGAGCCAAGAAACACTATATGGACAACGTTTGGCCCATTCTGATGTATCTTGCCCCTCGCTAAAGCTCATTAGTTGCAGCTCAGCACCATGTTCACATGTGGCACACCATGCTCATCTCATTCCAGCCTGGATGATGCCTTGCAGACACTCTGATAGATCCTCCTCCATTGTCTCCTCTTGGGTTAGGAACAGGACTCAATATTGTCTCCAAAAGTCTTTTTTTTTTTTTTTTTTCCTGGACAACTACCACATATTTCATCCGCTAGGAGGAAGAAACAATTTCAAATGGGCAAATTACCCTTTTGTCAGAGTTCAGTTTAGGAAAGGACATTTAATTCTTGCCCATGCAATTCCTCTCTCTGTCCCCCTCAGAAGGAGAAGCTGGGTACACTTTAAACAGATGCCTGAGCACACACCTTTGCATCAGCACTGTAGAAACATGCTGGGGCCTCTGGCATTATCCAGAGGTACCAGCACAACCAGATACACGGATCTGGAGGAAATGCAGAGACTGAAATTGGAAATGAGAATGGAAAGAAACTAAATTTTCATCGCACATAAAAGCTATCTAGCAAACACACATTCCTTGAGCAATAACACGCTAAAATGAAGCTTACAAAGAATGTTTCCTCTAATGTCATATAAATAAGTTACTTGGTTATATTCTCTGGCCTCAGCTTTACAAGAGGTCAGATTAAAGAACATAATAGTCCCTTGTGGCTGTGAAAATCATGAGTGTATGGTCATTTGCAGTTTTCAATCTGAAAAATTTATTTCAGCCTCTTCTTTACGTCTAGATAACGTGACTGATTACGAGTGAAAAAAAAAGCCTTCAATGAACAGAGTAAATCAATAGAGTAGTTGATGCAAAGGGGTTTTCTCTGAGTAACAAGATATACCTCTCACGAAGGAAACTAGAGCCTGGTCACTTTTCCCCAGGGTTCCTGGATTAATGATGTGTTTTTATTACAGTGATGATGAAGCTGTATGGTAAAGCTGTGTAAGTACCAGGACAAACAGGGAGAAGGAAAGGCATTTTATCACACATCAGGAATTACCTTTTAGGATGGAACAGTTGTTTCTGTCCCACAGTAGGGATGTGCTATAGTGAAGCACAAATTGCTGGTGTCTTTCTCCTGGAAGAAAGCAAGACCCACAAGAGCTATAGCAGGCTGCAGAGCTGGGTTTCCTCTCCAGCCATCCTCATGTCCTGACAACCATCCAGGATGATGGCACTGCCACCTTTGGGTGAACTTCTTCTTGCCCCCAGTCTCCATGGGGGCAAAACATGGTGACAAAGAGTATTTCCTCCTCCTGTCCCCCATGATGGCCTTGGTATTATCTGAACTCTCTGTGTAATGATGCAGAATCACTAACAAGAGTCACACTGGTTGTTTGTTGCAGCTTTAACTTTCCATCCCATGCTGGGACTCTGATATAATTGATCCTTGTATAGGTAAAGCATTGTCCTTAATATATCTCTAGCTGGAATTATGTGTATTTGCATTGTTCACCTGAGCTCTTTAAATCTTAAAAGCTTGTAAATCTTTATGACAGTTCCCATCTGATTCTATCATGGTTGTTGCTCCTCTCAGTCCAATAGGACCAGGTCTCTGTCCCTCATCTTTGTTCAGTAGGGCAGTGAGCACAAGTTTGTTTGAACAAGATGGGAAGTTTGCCTCTCCAAGGTTATTAGTTCACTCTCTTCTTGCCCTGCACTGACCCACCAAATCTGCTGCAATTGCATGTTCACCCTGCATTTTGTTTTATTTCAGTTTAAACTGCAAAGTCTTTGGGGCAGAAGCCACACGGCCCCATCTGGGAAGGATTTTAATCCTTCTGCCTGTAGATCTTAGCTAAGAAACTTCCATGAAATCAAGGGGAAACACACACATCTACCCTAAGGCTCTATCACTGTCATCCAAAGTATTGTTTTTAGAGGTAGGCCACTGGACTAATATGACTGTGGTGACAAACCAGGCTTGCAATTCTGAGGTTACTTAAAGCACATTCTCCAGTTATGGTGGCTGCCAAATCGTGAATAATTTACCACCTTATGTCAGAGTGCTTGGATCTGTGCACCATAATTGCAGATGATGTCAGCTCCGGGATTTGTCCTGAGAGGCTAAAAGCCACTGTAGAGCCATTGTCTCTTGTGGCATTTTCTCAGCTCCTAAAGCAACAAGTAGTGCAGAAGTATAGGTCTGGAAAAAGACAACCTGTTATTAATATCTCACATGTAGTTAAAGTGCTGTGAGAAGGATGGAGAGCAGCTGATTTCCAGCCATGGAGCTTTGATCTTAGAAGAAGTTAAGATCAGCTGTAGCAAGTAAACAATTTCTCTTCTGGTGACGAAGGCACGTGGTTTGAGTGATGAGAAGCACCAGGGTGGCAGGACTGTCTGTCACTGAGATCAGCCACTGTCATTGAGAAACTCTTCACCCAACCAGCTCCCCACTTGTGACTTGGAAACCTGCTTGTGTTGCACAGGAAGAGCAGGGTGCAGGATCCCATCCAGGGCAAGGGGCATTGCAGACCCCTGACTCCCTTTTCTACAAAGGAGCCACTCCTAGAAATACTGACAGTCAGAACATGCATACAGTGCTTTGTAATACACAAGAAGGAAGGAGACAAATTTCCTGTATCCATTTTCCCTTTTCTTTCCGAGTTTCGGTATCAGAGTATGATGCTAATATCAGAGCTGAGGAGTAGAGAGAGAAGGAGGGAAGGGAGACACAGAAGGACATTCAGGCACAAATGGACTCAAAGCGGGGATTCCTACAGGCTCCCTGGCTGATGAAGGCATACAGCTGGGGAAATGTTCCTCCTTTTATCTAACATGCAACTATCTTTATTTTGTCCTTCATTTGGTTTAAGACATTTTTACTGGATTGTTTAAGTTATGCCTATATACAGCACAGCAGCACTAAGCTCAGCTAAAGCCTTTGACTTGCTCTTCTTTTTATTTTTTCCAGAGGAATTACAAGGATGTCGCCACCCTGCATGTTCTGACATGACAGATCTTCCCCAGAACTACAACACAGAACAGCAGACTGAGTCATGCCTGAGACTGCTCCCCACTGAAATTTCCCAGCAGGCTGGGCTGGCTGGTCTCACCTCCCAGGACCCATGACATTGCTAAAGAGCAGCCTGATGTGTGCTAATTTTTCAAGCAGCTCTCATGGAGCCAGGCACAGTTTATGTGTGCCATAAAACACAGGGCTGGTTTAACCCTACTCAGAACACAAGGCTCAGCCTGGAGCTGGCATTTGTCACTAACCTGTGACTCGTTTGGATGGGTGGAGGTTTGGCTCACCAGGGTTAACCAAGGATATGCCTGTTGCCTCAAGCAGCTTTCAGAGGAGTGAAACAAAAAGGCTAACATTACAGCCAGGAGAGAAGATAGTTTTGACAGATGCCCAGAATGCCCCACACCAGGTCTCTGGAAGAGGCAGGGCTGGGTCACTCCAGGGCTCTGGGACAGGGTGTCAGATCAGAAGAGATTTTACCACCACTTGTTTTCCCAGTGGAACTGCTCTGGGCACAGACAGTTGGTTTGATACAGCTTTAAATCCACTAGTAATCAAATAGCAGACCCTGCTAATTACCTGTCCCCATTCAAAGGGAAGTGCAGTTTAAAGCGTCCAGTTATGCTCTAGCTGCTACACTAATGTCGCAAGGCTTTATTGCAGGACCCCAGGGCTGGCACTCTGGCCCTGCACACAGTTCCTACGTGACAGCTGTAAAGGACTTAGAAACAGCCAAGAGAAAAACTACCCTGAGAAAATTGGGAAGACATTCCTTGCACAGCTCTGAGCCATTTTATTTTTCTTTACACGGAAGACAATGGGGAGGTGTCAGGGTGTCCTGTGGTGCAGTTATTCTAGAGTACCAGCACTGTAGAGAAGGAAGCCCTTTAAGCCAGAGTTTCAAAGCACTTTGGAGTAATTTGAACAAGAGGAACAGAATAGACTGAAGTCTCAAAGAGTGCAAAGAGTTGGGACTAAAATTAATTGATACAAAAGAAATGCAGCCATGAATGGAGACCAAGGAACAAGCCTCATTCGGGAACCTCTCTCCTGAGAGACCAGAGTAGTAGAATTACTACAGAGACAAGGTGTCTCCTGAAGGAGATGAACACAACTCACCTGACAGAACAAAACAGGAGGATCTGACAATATACTAACCAGGGAACTTCACAGAGACCTCCCTCTTACAGAGGTTTGCCAGGGAACAGTCATTCAGGAAAGTGCTTTGCCCTATCCTTCCCCACAGTGAGTGGGATCATGAACCATAGGTCATTCCCATTACCACTGCTCAGTCTCCAGTTTGAAATGTGTCTCCCTAGAGTGGTTCCGTGGAAGGATGAATACTGTTGCATCTCCTAGCTACATCCTAGAACTTCATTTTGCAGTAGGCACCATAAAAAGACTTTCGCTTTTAGGAACTCTCTGTGTGAGGTCAGACTGAGAGTCAGCAAAGAGGCAAAAAGGGGTGGCTGCTTGCTTTTTTTTCAGAGAAAGTTTAATTTTCTGTGGAATGCTCTGCTTTCCTGTGTTTTTTAACATGAAAAATGATTCTTCTCAATGCAAAACATTGCTTTTTGTCAGAAAAAGAAACTCTCATAAAGGAGCCCTGCAGAGTGACTTTAGGGTACTGGTGGATGAAAAGCTGGACATAGGCAAGTGTATGCACTCACAGCCCAGAAAGCCAATGGTGTCCTGAGCTCCACCAAAAGCAGAGTGGCCAACAGGTTGAGGGAAGGGATTCTGCCTCTCTACTCCACTCACATGAGACCCACACGGATTACTGCATCCTCAGTGCAGGAAAGACTTGGATGTGTTGAAGGTGGTCCAGAGGAGGGCCAAGAAATGATCAGAGAGATGGAACACCTCTTCCATGAGGAAAGGCTGAGAGAGTTGGGGTTGTTCAACCTGGAGAAGAGAAGGTTCCAGGAAGACCTTATTGCATTCCTTCAATACTTAGGTAGGGCTTATAAGAAAGATGGGCACAGACTCTTTAGTAGGGTCTGTTGTAGCACGACAAGGGGTAATGGTCTTAAACTAAAAGAGAGTAGATTCAGACTAGATATAAGGAAGAAATTTTTTGCAGCAAGGGTGGTAAAACACTGGAACGGGTTGCCCAGAGATGTGGATGCCCCATTGTCGTGGTTTGACACCTATCTCTGGAAATATTCAAGGTCAGGTTGGGCAGGGCTGTGAGCAACCTGATCGGGTTGAAGATGTCCCTGCTTACTGCAGGGACTTGGACTAGATGACCTTTAAAGGTCCCTTCCAACCCAAACTATTCTATGATTCTACCATAAACAGAAAACATGTATTTGGATCAGCTCTGTGATGTATAACTCCAAAAGACATGCAAGACCAGTAATGCTATTTCCCCAGTGCCTAAGCAGCAAGGAACAGTCACCTGCAAGAGGAGATCATGATCGGTGAAAATCACAGAAAATGGGGCTGAAAGTCACCTCAAGAACCATTCATGTCAGTGAGGACAGCAATCTAAAACATTTTTAACAGATATTACTTTAGCCTGCTATGGGAAACCTCCACAGCTCGTACCTCCACAGCCCACCTGGGCAATCTCACCAAGCCCTTAACTACCTTTACATCATGAAGCTTTTCCTAATGCCTTAATTGAATTTCCCTTTCTAAACTTTAAGCCCGTTACTTCTTTTTCCGTCCATTATGGAGAACAGACTGCCTGTTGCTCTCCACAGCTGCTGGTTACACATCTGAAAATCACCAAGTCACACACAAGTCTGCTTTTCTTTGGACTAGGCATCCCCAAAATTTCTTCAGATTCATGTTTTTAGTTTTCTAACCTACCTTCCTTCTTTGACCTACACTTTTCGCAGAGTGCGGTGTCCAAAAGCAGATTTGATAACCCAGCTGAGGCTTAAACAGAGCTAAGTAATGAAGAAGGATGCCTTCACATATCTCCCCTTTGTTACTTTCCAAGTAAATTCTTGTTTCAGTCCCTGACGTTAGCCAAGATTATGATATTATCATTAAATCCTCATCTTCATAAGATCAACCCCAAAGAAATTCCAGAATTTCCGCTGGTGTGACCTTAATCAATGAAAACGTCCCTTGTCTTTCTAACAGAGTAGCGCAAGATAGTTAAAACCTCTTAATATTCAAGAACTCAACAGTCTGTTTATGTTCTTTGATTAGGATATTTTTCTTTGTCAATAAGATGAGCAAATTTACTGTTCTTGATACTGTGAGGATCCTGGAAACCCTTCGGCACTCTGAAGCATCAAGATTTACTCTTAGAAGTAGAGCGGGTTTTTTTAAACCCTCTAAACATATCCTCTTAATTATTAGTTTGACTGTTACATGCCTCAGAATGTAAAGGTTTAAATCCTCACATCTAATAGAAGCTGCACATGGAGAGAAATCCAGTGGACTAGGAGGGAGCAGTTTATCTTCGCAACAAATAGCAAGTTGCTGTTTTCCCTATTTTTGAACCAAACAGAGTAGTCTTTTAAAGGTGAAGCAGAGGAAAACAAGTGTGGTATGTACCAGTCCCACCACTCAGTGGTGAAGCTAATCACAGAAGAAAGCAGAAACAGACAAGTAACACAGCACGTTTGCAACCATGAGAAATAAGTGACAAACGTTTACTGTGATCAAATCAATAACTTAAAGTGCACTTTACAAATATTTCTTATTCATCTCTGATTCCGGAAGCCCTTCTTTCCCCCTGTTGTGCTAATTGTCTTATATCCAAGGCCCCTGGCCCTCTGCCAGATATTTGCTGTTCTCTGAAAGGCTTCTCTATGCTAGAAGATAAATGCCAGCCCAGCATGGAAATCATTTAGCAGCCAAAGAACTGATGGATTTCCAGTTTTGATTCACTGTACTTTGGGACCATTGTAGCTCTAAATACTGTCTTTTTAGTAATAGATGTTGTTGCTGTTGTTTTTTTTTAACACCACTGATGTTTAGCAGCAGTTTCAATAGAAGGAAATATCAAAAGAATTTTAAATAGAATTTTCAAGCATGGAAGGGGGTTTTTTGTGACTTTGAAAATAAACACCACCTTCAGATCAAAGTTCCCAAACAAGGGCTTGGCTGAAAGATTAAAATAAATGAACCCTGAATAAATAAATTAGGTGCTGGGATTTTTAAATGTCATCTATAAAACTCAGTACAGCACAGCATTAACTTTGAGCCTTGTAAGTTCAAGTATGGTATATATATACATGAAGCAATTCAGGAGGCAACATCCCTCTGTCCCTTTTCACTGGCCAGATGGATGGAAATTTTCTTGCTGAATTTTTAAGTAGTCCAGGGCAGCAGCACAATCACGATCCAAAACTGTTCTCCAAAAAATGGTAGAGGAAGAACTGAGATGGACACCTTGGTTGTCCACTCTCATAAGCTCTCAACCACATGCTGGTTTCATTGCAGGATCTTTTGCCCATAGTCCATCTGTTCATCAATCACCTCACTCAAGGGAAGAAGCACAAGGTATCTAGGCCCCATCAAGTCACACAGAGAAGGTGTCCTTTCTAACAAAGTACCAGCTGGTCCCAAAAAGGCAACAAGCTTCCATCTTGATAATCACTGATACAAGGAATTTGGGAAAATTACTCTCTGCCAGACAATCTAAAGGTTTGGGCATTGAAACTTCCTTTTTTCTTCAGTGCAGCATAAGCTGGATTTTATCCTGATGAAGTGATTTAAAAAAAAATCAATATTAAACATCCCTCCCTCCTCTCACTGGTCTCTGCCACAGCTTCCCTGCACATACCCCTCCAACTATGGGCTGAGCTGAGCTCTAGTTGCAAGCATCTGCCTGTGTATGTACTTTTGGGCTTTTTCCCTTATTTTTTGAGCCTCTATCCTGTAGTGAGTGATAATGAACTCCCATTCACTGACTGTATGCCAATGAGGACATCTTCACATCTCTCTGCAAACAGACAATTGTGCGGCATCAGCATTACATGTCATTATGATGCAGCTACAGCACTTCAGCCCTTTCCTGTACTTTGATCAGCAAAGATTAATTACCCTCGACTGAATTATTAGTGGTGATTAAACCTAACAGAAAATAAATGGGACTGTGATATTACTGGGTTATAATTTCACCAGTGTGGTCATTTGCAAGCAATTTCCGTATGCACTTTTTTTTTTTCTTAATCATTATTCTCTAAGAGTTTTTCTATCATGTATTAATTAGGGGGAGACAGCTAGTACACAATACCACATTGTACATTACATGACATATGCAAATCATGTGCTAAGCCCACATACAGCTCTGTATACAGAGCTCAAGCTGACTTGGGCAAAACTTTAATTGAAGTCAGTGGAGGTTTGCTCGTGGTGGAGTGTGATCTTTGTACATGCAGCTGTACATGAGCTTTGCATATGATTTGCATATGTCATGTCATCTTGACCCAAGATTTGACCAACTGCTTTACAGGGTCAACTTCTATTAAAACTACAACTCACTGTGATTTCCTATGAATCCTGAATGTAATAAATGTTAAATGAGTAACTTACTGCAATGACAATACAGGGAGGCAGGAACATTAGTTCACTCTTCCTTGGAGGCTTTATGTGTCCAATGCTCTCTCACATTACTTTGTTCACACACTGCATGGGCAGAGACTGCAGAGGCAGAATCATGAAGGTGAGCAGGGATATATGGCATCCTGAGCACTGCCAGCCTTACTTCCCTCCAAGGGTAGCTCAACTCCAAGAGCATTATGAAATGCAAGTCCCTGACTTTCTCTTTGGCTCTTCTGTAGAATCAGGTGTCATCAGATGTTTTGTTATTAGAAGAACTCTGTGCTAACTATTACATCTGAGGCAACTAGGACTTATCTTCCATTGTCAGGGACAGCACATTATCATCAACTACAGCTCTTTTTTTCCCTCCAATATATCATGCTCCAGTAGCAAAAGAAAAAAAAGAAAAAAAGAAAAAAATTCATTTTTTGCAACTTCCACCTTCACCAACCCTATCAGTTCAGGAAATAAATATATTTTTCCCTTGAGCTTTTCCAGCCAGTAGTCCCTGGAAAGAGAAGGAATTGCTGGAACTAGTCTTCCTTTACATAATGACAGTCAACAATTTTGCAGTCTGTGCAAGTCTTGGTCTTGGCTTGAACCATAAGGTCACACGTTAATTAGTCCAATCCCCTTCTTCAGTCAGAGGTTTTCTTGTTCCCAACAACTGTTTTCTCAAATGTTTTTGCTGCCTTATTCTGAAGCAGTTCTGATGGCAGGCTGTGAATACTGTGGTGAGCACCATGGTTTTAAACTACTCTGTCGTAACTCAAGCCTGGAAGTGCCCACTTCGTCTCTCAGAGTACCACTTAATGGTCTCCTGCAGACCATACCATTACCTGTGAGGAGAGAGCTCCTGCAGTGGGGTTGGCTCCAGAGCCAGAAATAACCAGCAAAGATTTTTTTTTTTTTTCCCTTAGCAGAAAATTTTAGCTCTAAACCAGAAAACAACTTGCTTTCTATAAGAATGTAATAATGTCAATAAGAGGCCTTCCAAGCCAATACTCTGTCTCCCGCAGGGACCAGTAGTAAACATACAGGGAAAGAGAGGGGCTTGAGGGGCGGTTGATTTTTAACTCTTCTTTGGCAGGAAAATACCTAAAGTAATACAAATATTTTCTTTATATTTCTGGTTCTGGCTGTATAACATGCAGTCAGGAGGAGTTATTTCATTTGTTTGACTTCCAGAGCTGTAGAAAGAGCTCCTGCTCTATGACTTTGCTTAGTCTTTTGCTTTCCCCCACTGAGATCCCTCAGTTCCTGAACTCTCTCTCCTTTCTAGATAGGCATCATGCACAGCATGCATGCTGCCACACCAAGCCTTGTTAGATTCTAAACCCCACAGTCCAGCTATAAGGTGTTGCCATACAAGTCTTCAATATTTGGGAAACCAGCCATGGGACTGGATTTTCTTCAGTAAAATTTGCACAACAACCTTATCATTTTAGCTTCACAAGAAAGAACATATTTTGCAAAAATGCAGGAGACCATAAGTGCCAAAAGGGAACCTTTCCATTTGGTGTTCTAGTGTGTAAAACAGCCCTATATTTGCTTAAATGCTCAGAAAAGTCTTTTGTGAGTCTGTCAGAGTGATAGATCCGAGGTTATATATAAATATACACGTACACACACATGCACACACTGCAGATCAAAAGGGCATCTGGCTGTCAAACATGAAAAAGAAAACAAAAGGTGTAATCGTCAACTGTCTGCCTTGGACACCTGGAGCCACAGCTAACACAGTAATCTGAAAGGCACCTCCGAGCTCCTGCCATGGCTGTGGCTTTCAAGTCAGGCAGAAACTTCTTCTGAAGGCAGCTAAAAACCCACCAAGTTTGATTTGATTTTTCTCCCCTCTCCTGAGGCCTGTGACAAAGAGATCTGGGAAGTATGACTCGGTTTCTCGCATTTAGGGTTGTTTCTTTTTCTGCAGCTCAGATTTTCAAAGTAGTTTGGTCACCATTCCCCATTTGTTTTACATATTAGCTATGCACATCTGTGGTTGACAGAGATGCGATTTTTTTACTACAGCCTATTTTTCTTCTTAACAATCCAGCTGAAATAAGAAAAACAAATAAATGCCAGTCTGTCTGCTCCTCTGACTCTGAGAAGCAATCCTTGTCCTTGCTTCCTTCCCTGCATCAGTCCCTTCTCAGCAGATGGTGCTTTGCCTGTGCTGACTGGCATGTGCACAGCCCAAGGCCTGCCCTTCCCAGAGTAAGTCCCTTCGGATGTGGCTGCCCTTCCTCAGCAGCTCTCTGTGAGGAACAGCTGCCATGGCTGCACCTTGCTGGGTGTCAGAGAAGGCAGGCAAGCAGCTGTTTCGGAGACGCTGCCGGCGCTGATGGAGGAAGATGCCAGCAGGCAGTACTGAACCTACAATGCATGCTGTATGCTGCTCTGAGAGCTCGGACGTGCCTCTGCCAGGCTGTCCTGCTCTTCCCTTGAACTAGTCCTAGGCTCAGGAGCTCTCTGAGCCCGCTGATCCCTCTAGATTATGCAGCAAATCCCCCTACTGTTCTGCAGGGCCAGCCAGAAAAGAGCTGTATTACACTTCGCTGGGTTGTTCCTCCCCCTTGAATTGGTGGCATCTCCCCACTTGGAGCTGGCAGGAAAGGTGAGCACTCTGTGGACACACAGCAGATCAGTGACACCGTGTGACAGCAGCCACACCATCCCAGGGTTCAACCCTCCCAGGGGATGCAGGTCTTTGGGCTCACAGTGCACACACAGTTGCTGCTCTCATACCACGCCAGCGCTGGCAACCTGGTCACCTCTCCCAGCCAAGGAGGGCTCACCAGCCAGAACACAATGCTGAAACACACACATACCTCTCTGGTACACAGTAGGGGTTTCATTACAGGGACTTTCCTCACCTTGTGAGAAAGCCTTAGAAACCTGCATCCTCCAGACATGTTGCTGCAATGTCCTTTCGCTGCTAAAAATAACCTTTCTCCTTTCGCCTCAGGTGTTAAATCTGGTGCTAGTAAAGAGGGTTTGTGAAGACAATGCAAATCAGTTGCATCAGAAACGTGGTATATTCTAGCAATAAAAAACAAATAGGGTTATTTATTTTCAGCTTTGTTGTCCTGAATTCAGGACAGTATCCCAAACCATCTTTATGGTGTATTACTTGCTCAGGTCCTTTGAACTGGTGGAGTTATGCACAAGCACAGCAAATGGGAGTCTGGGTCTTAAAGAGAACACAACAGAGCAAAACCCTACCTGGCCCTTAAGTGATTGGAAGGAGAAAGGAAAAGCAGGTGCCAAGGGAAATGCTATTGCCTCCAAGGCAGAGGAAGCAGAGTGATTTCAAGCAGCTCTGGAAGCCCCAGTTGTTTTATTTTGCAGGGAGATTCCCATCCCATCTGCAGTGTCAGAACACATGCTGGGAACATTTTAACTGGAACTGGCATATATATCTTGAAGAAATGGCAAATTCCCACTATGTATAAGAAGCTATAATCTCTCTGTGCCAGGGTTGTAAGAGAGAGAGACAACCTCATTCCCTGGAGGATGTTATTATCCCGCCAATATTATTATTCCTCAAATTCCATAATATTCAAGATATTATTATTCCTCCAAAGCCTTGTCAGCATGAAGCCGCTTGTAATCCAATCCCTGCCGTACAGCAGCCAAAGATAGAGCCACCCTATGAGGCATTTGGCTCGTCTCTAGAGAGCAGAGGGCCCCGGCAGCTGCAGGCTTCATCACACCACAGCACCAGGGAATATGGGCATAGACCCACTGCACTCTGGACCAACTCAAGACTTAATGCATCCAGAAATTCCAAGGTTTTAAACACCTTCTGTTTTTTACCCTTCCCTGTCCCCCCCCCCCCGCCAAAAAAAAAAAAAAAAAAAAAGGCACAGCACTGTCTGGAACAAAGAGTCACAGCAGTGGAGATGCACGTGATCCTCGCATCAAAGCCCCAAGCCCCAGCATTAAGCAGGCAGGGTTAAGCCTGTGAATGGGAAAGCCCAGGACTCTACCTATTCTGGTCACTTACAGCCTTTGATCACAAAACTGGTGCAGACTGTATAAAAAGGCAGCAATCCATGCAGGCACTCTCCTCCCCTCCCTGACTAGTGGGCCAGGCTGCCCTCCCCCGGGAAAGAACATGGAGGACTTGAGGGCAGATTCGCCCCTCTTGCACATCTAGAGTGATTGCACTGATGTCTGTGGAGTTATTTCAGGTTTGGACTTGTGTAAAATAGATCAGTTTCTCATCAGAAGATTCTTGCTTGGGGCAGCAATTAGTTTTGCTCTCCTTGTGCTGGCGCTGGAAACCCTGGATCATTCGCACCATCTCTTAGCAAAGTCGAGCCAGGATGACACTGTTTGACAACATCTCTTAAGCAGCTATTCAGCAGTAGAAAGTAAGACTGGGATGTGATGGAGAAAATCAAGGCTGTTTCTGAATTTGCTCAAAGAAGGAGATTAAAAAAAATATAATCAAGGGCAGAGAGGTAAGGAAATATTTCGGTGTTCATATCCCACCTAAATACAGTGTCTGTCCTTCAGTGATTCATGACAAGAAGAGAAATTGCTTTAATGTCAAACCTACAAAGCCTCATATTTCAAAAATCACCCTGTCTTAGAAACATTGCCTCTTCCTTATTCAAACTCAACATATATTCATCTGCTAGTATCTGGCTAAGAAAAAAAAAAAAAAAACCCAGCATTTTTCTTCCTTTTATTTTGTTCAGATTCAGTCCAGTGGAAATTTAGCAGCCCAGATTTACTCAGGCGTTTTGAAGTCAGGCTGTGGTTCCTGCTACCTGATCCCACTCGTCTGGCATCTGGCACAGTCCTGCTTTTGTTTCCTATGACTTAAGCATCAGGCTTTACTGATGTGTGGCCATATTTTGCTCAGCCCTGCGGGTCAAGTGAATTCCATGTCTGTATTGGTTCCCAAGGGGCCAAGAAGGCGGTCGGGTATAAGCTCTCACATAACCTCTTCTTCTCCAGCCAACTTTCCAAACGGCTCTTATTGCTCTTCATGTTCACTGAGGGGCTTTTATTTAACTTGGCAATCGCTGTCACTTTTCATGTCCATTTCCGCCCTCTCCTTTTGATGTGTAAATTATCCCTAGATATTGGCAAACAGGACAATTTGGGTATTGCTGAGCACCCCTAGCCTGATGTCCCCCCACCTTCTACAATCATACAGGCCTCATTGACTGTCCTTCCTCCAGCCCCCACTTTTAATTTGTTCAAGTATCGTGAACATACACAGTTGGTAATTTGACCACGTTTAATCGGACACTGCAGCTTTCTGTATCCCCAGTCTTTGCCCCAGTTCCTTTCTGATTTACTATATGTACAATTTGGTCGTGGTGCCAGAGAGGTCCTGATTCAGCAAAGTGTTTTGGCACATGCCATTAAGAAAGAAACAGAGCTCTGTACTGAGGAGGGACCAGACTCCCCAGACTCCACTGTGGAGTTAGGAGAAGGTTTAGGCATAACACTCTTCAACACACAACACAGACTCTGCAGGAGCAGCAGCACTGCAGTTTCAAAGAGTCTTTCCAGTGTTTGGAAGAAGACAAGTTTAAGACATGGCTGAGTGCACAGTCCACTTGTGGATGGTGCCTAATTCATCTAAAACGCTTGGGCAGGAGCTGGGCCCTCTCAGAGATACCAACCCCCCAAGAAAATGTGTTTGCAAGAAGGATAATGGACACACCTGGTCTTCAAGTGAGCTCAGATCTATGCTTGCCTGAGAAAATGCAGCTGAGCTTCTGGTGTCCCTGCTAGGGTTGTTTCCCACTTCAAGTGCCATCATGCTACAACTCTTGGGACTCTTGTGTTACAGGACCATGACATGAGACCTCTACTGTAAGTCATGACAGCACAGTTCTTTACACACTGTACAGCCACAGAAGCTGGATCTCTGTGATGGCCCAGCACGGCACCTCAAAGCATCCCCTTTCTATCCACTGCCTCTCTATGGTTCTGCTCTACTTGAAGCTTCAGGAAGAAACCACAGAAAACTGCATCTGATCCATTTGTGCCCTGTAAAACAGGCAAGGTGAAGACCAGTCCTGACCTCCCTTCCCTGAACTAGCTGAGATAGAGTGCAGAGAAACTGGTCAAGGCAACAGTTTTTGTGTGGACTATTCTCATACATAGGCAGAAGATCCCAGGACTCCACACCCAGGTTTTCCCAGCCAGAAAATGCTTATTTTGCCCCACAATAGGCACAAAGCAATGTGTACACCTTTAGAATAACTGGAGGGGCAGGGCTTGGGTTTGAAATGGGGAATATACTGACATGACTGGGCAAATTCTGTGCCATAATGTGTCTCAAATGTCCTAATGAACCTTTGTCAAAGTACCCTCTGCACTCTGCACCCCAGTTCATTAACCTTGAAGTGGGTATAGCATAGAAGTGGTGTAAGAAGAAGAGCCACCTGTGAGCCCAGACCTGGATATATGCAAGTACTAGGCTGGTTCAAAAAAAGTGTAGCAAATTAAATCCTAAATGAGGGACCTCTGAAGGGTTTCTCACAGACAGTAAAATTATCTTGTCTGGGGTAGTTGGTCAGCAGCTGGAAGCAAGGAGAGGATGCTGAGGGTGGTTAGCCATGGGAGAGAGGGACTGATTTCCTCTCTGCTGTGCTTGACTGGTTTCCAGGGAAGGGGAACGGCTGTCATCTGGTTATAGTGGCACATGTTTTTTCTATATTTGCATTTCAACTCAAGGGCATCGAAAGCAGCTGGAAAGCAGCTATTTTGTCCCATTTAAATAAACAATGTGTGTGTGGCAGGTTGGCGTTCTCACCATACCCAGCCTTTGTTGTACTATCAGCTGTGAGAGATGCTTATGGCTTGAGGATTACAAAAATAAAGGGTTTCTGACTGATTCTCCGGAGGCTGACCAACAGATCCAAAGAAATACCTTTCTGCACAGACTGCAGCAGTTATAAGTAACCTTTGTGCTTTTCAGAGCAGGGGTAAGCTCAGCTACAGCTTGTTTGTCTTGTCAGGAGATGGTCCCCACCTCCTTTAACCCAGAGAAAAGAGCCATCCTAGAGAACTGGCTCAGGGACCCAAGTGTGCCATCCAACCCAGAAAAATACCTCTGGGTGTGGGAGATGGTAGGGCAGTTCCTATAAACACAACATCCCAGAAAAATAAGGGAACAAAGTGAGCACAAGGTACTATTTTAATAGATTCATACAAAACACACACAGTCAAGCCCTTTAGTTTTTCTAGGCTAAAGCGAGGATACCAGTCTTGTTTTCCTGGGACTGTTAACACCTGAAAAGCCAGGAGTTCATCTCAGTGACTTTGAAGCAGTAAAACCTTGAAGATATTATGTGGCTTAAACACATGGAAATTCCTCCAGGCCTTAATTAATTTAGTATTCTTCCACAGAAAGACTGTTGGCGTTGTAAATTATTCATTAGATATTATAGACTCACTGATCTCAAATTTCATACAAAATTACAGCAAAGCTTTCAAAACGTAGGGGGGAAAAAAAAACCCAGCTCACAAATTAACCCCTTGCATAATGCATTTCTAAAATTACATCCATAGGGGGTATTTTTTGGTTGACTTTTTTTTTTTTATGATTCTATCATTATTGCTAATACATATAATTGCCTTCCATTTAATGAGACACTCTACTAACTTCATATGAAAACCAACAGCCACTACCAAGTAAAACCCAGGAGTTCATTTTGTGGAAAACTGAGATATATTCATCACCAGTGCTTTAGTTCTTTTATTCCAAGTTTAATAAACCAGGCCAGTGGACGGAGAGTGTCGAATATCAGTTCCTGGTTGATCTGTCTCATACTCTCAATTTACTCTGCCTACAAAGTCTCTTGATGAAAACACATCATGCCACAAAACAGATAAATAAACAGAGCACAATGATAGCATTTCCAAACCAAAATGACACCCAGTTTGGTGCTTTCTTTCAGTAAATTCTTGCAAATATTCCTTCCCTGAAGCACTAAGAACATAAGCAAAACATCAAATTATTTCTTTGAATTGTTGCAGAGGGTTTGAAAATCCGGCGAGTCAGGTCCATGGCACACTATGAAATATTCCAAGATCTGCATTTGTTTACAGCAAAACTTGCTGAAATATAGAAATTTTCTCAGGCAGAGGAGTACGTTGGGTAGTGGGAGTTTCTGTAAAGATTTTTTTCACGAAGAGAATAGATATGGTTTTCTGGAAGAGATAGCTCATATGTATGCAGTGACAGTAGAAAGAATTTGAATTTATATTAATGCAGCCAAACAAACCGCTCATTGTTAAAAGTACTCTGTGATTTTTTTTTTTTTTAACTTAATAAGATGTTAGCAAGTACTGTATACAACCAATGCCACAATATTGTTCAATAGAAAAATCAAGACGTTAAATATATTCACTCTGGACTAAGATTAAACAGATCATTGTCAAACACTCAATAATCAGTTGTCTGACTACTCATTGGCACCCACCAAGTAGCTGGAATACAAAATACACAAACAGAATGGTAAGTACATCTCACCTTCCCCTCTGTGCATTGGAATAACCCTGGCTCCTTATTGATATTGAGCAAAACATCCTTATTGATTTGGTTTTAACATCTCCATTTCAGACACATTCCTACAATAAAGTCACCTTCCTTGGTGTCCTTTCATCACATACCCTCCCTCACCACATTCTCCCCCAGGGCACTGAGTAACCTGGTCTAGTGGAAGGTGTCCCTGCCCGTGGCAGGGGGGTTGGAATTAGATGATCTTTAAAGTCCCTCGCAACACAAACCATTCTATGGTTGTATGTTTTCTAACCCACATGATTCCATCTCTTTCCCCTTCCCACAATTCCAGGCTTTCCCGCATCCACTCTGGATTCACATTTCTGGGTCTCCCAGTGTCACAGCCAGGCGTGACAGCTTAACCTTCAACTGGGTCCACATCAATTTGTTGAGTGGTTCGGTGGCTGCTAACGTGTGGGAGGGATAAGAGGCATCCCTGTCATTCATTCCCTTGGCGAGATTTCTAATAAAGTTTTTCTCCTTGACATAGGTGTTGATTTGCACAAAATGTGTAGGAATGTAATATCTGAGATGTGGCTACCCAGTGTCAAAGGTGGCTGAAACCAGCCAACGGACTCAAAAGTTATTAAGAGACTGACTGACAGGCTGGCAGAATAAAATCATAAATCTCATTCCCTTAGGAAAACTGAATAGAAGGGATTGGAGATTTTTTTTCTTTAATCCAACAATGTTGAAAACAAGAATTGTCTAAAATTCAGGTGTGGGGTAATGAGTCATGAGCTTCCAGGGGAAAAAAACAGTAGCAAGAGAAGTTACCTTTCAGATTTTTGTTTACCCCAAGTATTTTGCAATATTAACTTTTCATAAATAAAAATATTACTTTTTTTTTTTTAACTAAGTATAAATTTTGGCCTGGTTAGGTATGGTCAGAAGCTGTACACTACAGAAATACACCAAATACCATGCAGATAGCCAGAAAGTCATGAGAGACTGAGACACCAAACTGGCTAAGTTAGATATAACTGAATCTTAGGACTAACTTTTAACATAGTCAGAGAAAGCTATTGTGTCACTACAAACATGTATTTTGTCCTTCCATAAGAATTGTGCACAGACCTTTTCTGTCTTCAGGACAGTGGGGTATAGTGTTTGGAGAGCAGCCTACAATCTGTCAGAGACACTCATAAATCTCACATATGAATTTCAAAAATTATATAAATGGAATCTTTGTGTCATTTTTCTAGCCATAAAGATTTCTAAGGAAAGAAACAGTCATGCCAAATGTCTCCTGTGCGTGGTTTAGACTCTGCAAGCAGAGATTCTTGGAAATTTTTGGCTGAAACAGGTCATCAAAAATGGCTTGCCGAGTTAAAAAAATTTGGTTTAAAAAAAATGTCTTGACAAATGTTGACCTAATCCACAAAAGGCTCTTGAGTGAACCCTGGACTCCTTACAGTTCTGCTGTCTTGGCTAGCAAGGTGTGCTAGTCCCAAGGCAGATGTATTTGGCAGATATCCTCCCAGATTTGAAATAAGGGTCTTTTCATCCCTCAGCTGCTCATGAAATTAGCAATCCTACCAGCTTTGAAGCCAAATCAAATAAAATACTATTCAGAAAGCTAGAAATCCTTCTTTTTTTCAGCCAACTTCCCTGCATGTATTTGTCATTTATACTAGAACTCCACAGAACACCCCTGGCTTTATGTTTCCTGGCCACATGCAGACCTGCCACTTTCTAGATGGAACTCTCTTAGAAAAGGGGACAGTAAACCCTGCATCAGCCTGGCCCCTTGAGGATAGGCCATCTTGCCCAGGCAGACATATGAAAAATTCGGCATTTATTGCAGGTCTGCTCCTCAACCCTCTGGGCAGCAAAGCAGGCGCGTGGCCAGCATAGGTGTTCCTCCCTTCTGAGATGCTCTCGGGAATCCTGTTTGGCTGCTCTGGCATGGGTCAGATGTAGGTCCTGCATTATTGCTGCTAGCCCCTTCTGGATGTCTGGGATACCCTCACACATTTCAAATGGCCTCAAATTACATAATTCTTGAGGAACTGGATCCCACCCAGCAGGTCGATGTGACTCCATGCAGACAGATAACTCACTCACCTCACCCACACACCAAAATAACTGGACAGGATCTGGCCTAATCCAAAAGCCACATCATCATATTAGCACAACACTGAGTTTAAACTCGGTTTAAACCCAGACTCACAGATCACATCTGTTTGCAAAAGACCGTGCAAACCTAACTCTTCCCAGAAAAGAGATCCAACAGAGTCTCTTGAAATTCTTGTTTCCAGACACAATCATCATTTCATTATTCCTCTCTCCACTTGCTGACTCCCCTGAGATAAATATGCTTTATTTTACTAGCCCAAGGCATTCCTAGAGCCAGTAGCCAACGAAGAGATCCTTTACAATATCAGTCTTGCCCTTAAATTCACTAAGAAGGAGACTACAGCACTGGCAACAGAAAGAATGACAACTCTGTCCCAGCAGCTGGTCTGATCATTCTGATGACTCCTTGCCATAGAAGGCAAAGCTTCAGGGAAAAATAAATGCAAGGCAATTTCTTTGACCTGACTCATTTGAGAGAGGTCAGGATTCCTGACCCAGTAGCTATTCCCTAGATTGCCAAGGACCACTCCCTTGAAAGATCACAAACTGTTCCAAGAAGGAGGAGAGCAAAGGGAAGAAATAGCAGGAGAACATTTTCCAGTCAGTTCTATCCCTACAGTCATTGCACACAAGCTTCTAAGTTTCACCCTAAGATGCATAGGTGGAACAATTATTTACTTAAAAGACCTTGAGGTACTTAAAACTAACAACAACATCCTACCAAGCAATTCACAGCTTCCTACACCATGGCACACCACTCTCCACTTTGTACATGAGTCGCTCGATGTTCCCAGTGCGAGCTATCATCAGCTTGAGAGTTTCACAGAAGCTAAAAGATGCAGGATGGAAAAGTGGAATTTTTTAGGGAGCCACAGGGAGGAGGGGGAATGACAACAGAAGTATCCATCCACCTGAGACACACACAGATCTGGGAAACATCTGTGTATTGCATGCCACAGGTTACATCACTTAACAATGTTTTTCTTTTTAGATGTTCGTTTCAAGCTCTTCCACAAAAGAAATCAATTACTAATGACATACAGGCCTACTTTCTTCCTGAACCCATAATTGCTTCCAATTTTAAGCTAAAATTAGCCATTCATGCTATCCAAATGAGCATAGTTTAGTGCTGATGTACGTAAGCGATGCTTTAGATTGTTGAACATAGCTGATCTTTGACAGCTTCTTCTTATAAATAACAGTTTCCTCTTTACATTGAGAACTTTTCAGAGGCGACAGATGTTTGAAAGATGGGACTGAATTAGCTGAATAGCCTGTAAAACCCACCAACCTGAGATTTGCAAATATGAAAGCTCAGAATTCTTACAAAGACAGCTTGCAGAAAGCATAAATCACATCTGCGTGAATGCCTCTCTTTCAGTCTACATCCTTTGCACGTCACATTGTCAGCATTGAACACATAATAAATGATAAACAACTTAATAATTTACAATGCTGACACAGACAGGCTGCATTGCACCGAGGAAGACACTGGGAATTCATTAAATAAGGTAAAGAGCAATGGTAAAACCATTTTGTTTGTCCAACAAGTTAGAAAATACACTGCAGAAAAGCAGAGCTGTGTCAGACACAAACCTGTCCTCCATCAAGAGTTTGTGGTCCTGTGCTGAACAAGGGACGCTGGGGAAGCAAGGTCTGATTACTTCCTCACTTAAAAAACAATTTAAAGTTAAAAGTCATTCCTGTGGCAAAGCATGAAGTTGAAGTTCCATTCTAATTTTTATTTCATTTGTACCTTGCTCCTTGTTGAAGGAAAATGAGCACGTTCCAGCAGTGCTTCAAATGATGTGACTTGTCTCGGAGATAAACTGTTCTCTCAGCAGGCAGAGTAGAGAGGCCCCTAGCGATAAGCAATTTGGTTTTATTTACATATAAACATATGCAAGTACATGTGCATGAGTGAGGGGCCAAACCAAAGAAACAAGTTTGGCACGTGGGGAGGGCAAAATGAGTTTCATAGTGGTCCCTTTGTTTTGGGGGCAAGAAGAGGGATTCAAACCCCAACTTCATAGCAGCCCTCACATCATCTCTGTTCTCTCCTGTTGCGATCACACTCTGCTCCATCTAATGGGCCATACAGTTGTTTTTCACCTTTTAAGTCCCCTCAAGGTCCTTACAATACCCAATATACAAGTTATGCTTCAGCAGTGTGGAAGGAGAATTTCACCCACAGACAATTTGCTTCTCAAAATCCCATTTTCAACATTACTTAAATCAGTAAATAAATCAGACAGTTCCAATCACATTATTATTCCGTAAACATCACTCTTTGATTAGCTATTCTCTTCAGAAAATTCATACACCAGTCCCAAACTAAATGTACTTTGTCCGCTCAAGCCACGTTCTGTATTCTGTGCTTCTTGAAGAAAATAACTTCAGATTAGTAAAAATTGCAATGACTGTTTTGTTGTGCACTCAATCAGCAGCCCAGCATACGTTTTACAAAAGTCTCCCTCAAGAAATAAGATAAATAGCACCATCCCACTGCTTCCTAAGGTAGAAGACAGAAACAAATTACCCAGCTAACATAAAAAGTATACAGAATATATTAAAAAAAAAAAAGTATGCATTATTAGCTCTAAATTTATATACCAATTAAGTTGTCCATCTCATTGAAATCAGACATATTACCTTACTACTTTCAGGCTTGTGAACAGCATTTGTGAACATTAAAAGGCAAGGGTACTAGGAAAGTTTTCATTTGTCACGCTGTCACTACAGGAGCAAGGTTTTAAAGGTAAAAACAGCCCAAGAGCTTCAAATGACTAGTGCAAGTCCAGCTGCACACCTGCATCAATCACCACCTCTTTGCCAGCATTCATCTTCTCCCCATTCATGGTTCCTCAAGTTACAAAGCAAAGTATCAAATGAGTGAAGTGAAAAAGGTGACTGGAGAGGCTTCTGTAACCAAACCTATGGAGAAGACCTTATAACCACCTCTAATTACTCCATCCTTCTGGTGTGACCCCAGATGCCAGCCCGCACCGATTCTGTACTAAAGCGTGGTTAAAAAAACTCTCTTGTTCTGATGATCTTTATGAACTTTGTTGGTTTAGGCAGAAAAATACTTCTGTTTGTTCCTTTTTCCTGCTTCACCTGACAGGCTATGTGTTTCTTCAAGCTGGAATTGTCCCTTCTAAAACTAAAAAGAATGAAACATCACTGAGTGTTCCCACTAAGAAATAGTAATTCAATGCAAATAAGACAAAAGCAGCAATCACATAAAATGTCTAATGCTTCTCTTGACCAACTCCCTCTGTATTATTACAGTGTGATTACAGCAATGAAGAAGTAGTAGAGGTAGGAGAGTAACCTTTCAGATCCAAATACCTCAGATAGATATGGAAAATAAAATATATAATCATCCCCTCAGAAAAGCAATTTAACAACAGACATTAAAAGAAAAAAACTATGAAAAAAGTCCTCCCACATATCCTGGGATGCATCGTGTTCCAGGAGATTTTGCTGGCTATATTCAAGAGGTCAGAGAATGATAGGTTTGGGGATTCCTGGTGCAGTAAAGACTAATGGCAGATTTCAAAGACACATAAAAGGAATTAAAAGGTAGCCTATTACTTTGGCAAGGAGGTGACCCACTACCCTACCCTGTATCTCAGAGCATTCATTTAACAAAATGAAATAAATCACAACTATCTTTTCCAAGTCACTCTATAATTTGTTCTCTTTCAGAGATTTTATAGTTGCTAATCTACCTGGAGACTTAGATGGAAAGGCAGTACATGATAAAGTGATTAAAGATCATATCAGTGTGCAGATGCCCAGAAGTCAAAGTCTGAGCTCTTTCTGTCACTGAACACACAAGTTTTAGTATGATGTCCAGGAGTTTCACATCCTGATAGACTGAAAAAAACACTAAATCCTTCGGACAGAATGCTAGAATTTAAGTCCAAAAGAACTGATCCTATATAATCTATTAAGAGAATGTCAGTCAAACTCTCACCCCATGTGCAATCAGCAGCTGGGCATCTATTTGCAGGACCTGAGTTTACCTGTAGAGCAAAATTCAACACTTCAAAGCTACTTAAATAATTAAAAAATCAAAGATGTCTTCCCAGAAAGAAGAAAAAAAAAAAAAAAAAAAAAAAAAAAAAAAAAAAAAAAAAAAAAAAAAAAAAAAAAAAAAAAGGCAAGAAAAATTAAATCCTTATCCCCAAGCATCTGAGTCTTTCACTCACTTACAGATTTCTGTAGAGAGTCATAAAGAGAAGAATTAGGAAATAGAGCACAAAGCTGCAGCTTCCATTCTGTGCAAGACTGTACTGGGTATTTGCACTGCAACTGGATGGATGTGTCAGAAAACAAAGCAGGAACACAAATCAACATACTTATCACAGAATCACTGAATGATTGGAAGGGACCTTAAAGATCATCCAGTTCCAACCCCTCTGCCATGGGCAGGGACACCTTCCACTAGACCAGGTTGCTCAGAGCCCCATCCAACCTGGCCTTGAACACTGCCAGGGATGGGGCATCCACAGCTTCTCTGGGCAACCTGTGCCAGTATCTCTTCACAGTGAGGAATTTCTTCCTTATATCTAATCTAAACACATGGCATTCTACAGTGTCGTACTGGTGCTGTTACACAGCCTCACCCAGTTTACGTGGCAGAAAAAGAAACAGAGAAATATGGAAAGTGTAATTTATAAAACAGATCATCCTCCTCATTTACAGATTAGCAAATTTTCTCCACTTAAGCTGCTATGTTCACACTTTGCATAATTAACCTATTTCATTAAAAGAAGGAGTATTTTTCTTAGGAGAGGTAGGAACCCAGGTGCTGTAAGTTACGAAGATTTGCTCAGAAAATCCTATTTTCAAATCCTGCTCAGGCGCATTTCCTAAACTAAACCAAATAATATTACTGATTGAAACAAAATGGCAAGGTGGGAAGAAGAGTGAAAAATACTAACTGAGAACCAAGGACATCACAAAATGAATAGTGTTTAATCCATCTTAATGCTACCAGGAAAATTAAGTTTAAGCTGCACATTTAATTAGTCTGCTAATGCTGTTTGATGGGCCTCCTCGTAATGCCAAGACCACTGGGATCTTCTGTGTGTCCCCAAGAAACCTGAGATTTTTCATTATGTCTGCATCTATAGCAGAGATACGACTTACTCATCCTTTCTCTTGGGCTTCAAGCCTATCAGTATTTACACATAATTCATGTCCCTCTTGCTTATGCATTCACAGGAAGATGGCACAGGCTATTCACAAAGAGTTTTCATATTGTTACAGCTGTTCATGGGAAAATCTCACCTACTGCTGGGCCAGTCAAGTGCTTTTAGGCTCCAAATGGCTGAATGTGTTTGTCAGGCCTAGCAGTGCCTAAATAGCAGAACTGAATATCCCTGTAGTCTTTAAAATAATGTCTGGGAGAATGGGCTCCTAGCAAGGTGCATGAAACACAGCTCAGAGGGTATTCAGCTTTTATGTTAGCAATAAAAGAAAACGTTCCCTTAGAGCTTTGGACTAAAAATGCCAAATGTAGGCAGATGTAAAGACCACAAAGTTATTCTGTTTCATTGATTAGCTTAGAGAGTTTGTTTGTTGGAGACTGGGTAAGTTCAAGGAGTCCAAAGGCTTCTTAAGACTCTGTTTGGTTAATGGATTTTGAACAACATCACAGCACTTCAACCTTTCCTCACAGAGCTGGAGACCAAACAAAGATCTCTAACACTAATCATTAAGGGTCAGATTTACTAATAGCAACAGGATACACCAACTAGCAGGTGAAATAGCATCCTTCTGATTTGAGGAGGAAAAACAAAACAAAACAAAACAAAAAAACAACCTACCAAAAAAACCCAACAAAACAATGCAAAAAATCCCCAAACAATAATATCAGTCTGATCCTTCTGGGCACATTGGACATCAGCTCCAGGGACATTAATTAGTTCTGTAAGGAAATGTGCAGGGATTATAGACAGACCTGGCTGCAGTACCATCTTTTTTTTAAATTCCGAACAGCAACAAAGAAAGCAAAGAAAACCTAGTTTATGTTCCATTTGCATGGTACTGCTTCGTTCATGCTCTGATTCTAGTCTGATCTCCAATAAAATGTTTTAATACAGTATAACAAAACTTGACAGCCTATATTTCGAGCTGAGTCAAGGAAGGTGATTGGGGATTACATAAACATTGAGCCAAGTTAGTCTGATTACTCCCTCTCTGTTTTTTCACTGAGAAACATGACTTCTGAATTTCAGTTCAATGGCAATTTTTTTTCCAGCAGAAGGATACTCAATAATTGAGCAGAGATACCTGATGTAAAGAGTGTTCTTCCTTCCTACACAGAGACACACTTACGCACACATGCACTCCAAAGTTATATGTAAAAATAAATACATGTCTATGATCAGGTTTATCAATATGAACAAGATTATTTTTATCAACTCCCTTCCTTGTGTGCCATCAGTATTTCAATATACAATCTGCAACAACTACTTGCATCCTCTACAGCACCGTTTGCTCTTTGACACGTCACATATACACTCTTTGCATCCAGCAGCAGGAAATATTTCAGTGCATGTGTTCTTGATTTATAAGTTTAATTAGAAACCTTTATACTTTATACTGAAATACCTCGAGGACAGCTTGACTTGTCTGAGCGTAAACAACAGAATTAAAATTCCAAACATGTCTTCCCTGTATCTTCATGTTATTGCCCACGACCTCTTGTGCAACCCTCCAAGAGAGTATTGCAAGGCACAAAACAAAAAAATGGCATTGCATCCACTGTTCTTACCTTGCAATTCATCTAGGTATTTCAGCACATGCCTAACACTATGCAAAAGAAGAACTTCTCTGAAGGCGACAGAAGAAGCATGTAAGAACTGTGCTAGGGCAGGACCTTACCACAGCTCCTGTAGTCCTTCACAGATGGCACTGCCTTTTCCCCACAAGTGTAATTCATTAACATGCAAATATCCCATTGATTTTAACAATGTCGTGTAATGAGTGCAGGTCTTGGCCCCAGGAGTTCAGCAAGCAAAGTAACAGCACATTGTACTTCAATGCAAACCTAAGATGGCATCATTATCTTTATCTTATAATTAAAGAAACCAAGGCACAAAGCTTGAGTGATATTCATCAGCAACAGGGAAGCCAGGGTTACAATTAACATTCTTGTGGCTGTTCACCCGTTACACAGAGTCCATGGAAATAGTAGGACCAAACTAAGTTTAAAGGTATAAAGAAGGAACAAGGTGATTCTGTGTTTAAAACTCTGGAGTTAGGTCTTAGAGCAGCAAAACTGAGATCCTAGTCCTGCCACAGACTCACTGAGAGATTCTGCATGGTTCATTTAGTCCTGTCATATCTGAGTCCACCTGTTGTAAAACAAGATTTTCTTTCTTGCAAATGTAAAGCATCTCTCTGTCTCTTCAGTAGGTTTTTCCACTTATATATTCTGTTTGACAAAAATACTTTTTTTTCCAAAAAAAATCTGATCAAAAATGTTCAGCCAGCCCTAAACAGAGAAGGAACTTTCTCATTATCTGGGTTTAGCAAAGTCTGAAACACTCTCAGTCTTTTCTGAGGGCTCTGCACAGCAAAAACAAATTGTGATCCCAGCAGAGCACAGAATTAATCTCATTTAGAGCATCGGTAGAATAGAATGGGCTCATTAGTGTAGGAAACAAGATATTATTTCTAAATACAGTCCTCTGCTTAGACACTGTAATGAGTCAGAAATGGCACTGGCCAGAAATGAAAAAGATAGGACCTCCCACAAATTATTTTGTGCTCTGAGTGTTTGCAGAAAAGGCTTGAGCTAATTTCAAGAGTAAGGACAATGCTCCAGAACTCCCCAAACTCTGGCAACAGGATTTCCACCTGCTTTATTTCACCAGCTGCCTCAGTAACAATTGCACCACTGAGTATTTCTGTCTTAAGAAGGGGCACCATCTCCTTTAACAACAAGGGCCCCTTAAGCATTCTTGAAGGACTGGAGGCTGAAGGACAGGCAAAGATGGGGAGGATGGCAAAATGTAGAAGTGTTTGATAATCTTCCTACATTAACCTTGTAATCCCTCAGCTCCCCTTTATTGTGGAGAAACTTGGTGTAAAGAGACTCGGCACAAACATTTCCTGGACAGGTCTGACTCCCCTGTCACACACTGACATGGCAGCTCTTCCCAGATCCTCTGCACTGATGCTGCAGTGGAAGAGAATCCCTTTGCCTGTGAAAAAGAACAAAGGGCAATGACTGTGGCAGCATGTCAGCAGCAAAGAGCACTGGGAAAGAGGAAAATCCAGATCTGAACTCTCCTCAAAGAGCCAGGATTCTGAGTCCAACATAATCCGTGGTTTTACCAGATAACTTTGATAAAGTGGTTAATTATTGGCTGAGTAACCCCTTGCTATCCCTAAAATCAATTACCTCTCCTTCTGTATTGATTAAAACAACCCATTGCTATTTTCTCACGATCCTGCTTGTCAACAGCTCTGTTAGATGCCCTCTCTGTGAGCAGCTTATTCTCCTTTGGATTTTGCAAATGCAACTCAGAACAGAGGATCAGACAGCAGGAAGTTTTCTTTTTGTTTTCTTTCTCCTTTCCACAGCCTCTGCTCATTGAAGCTATTGACTGACAGACCAAAGTGAAACTACCTTAACTTTGTAAACTTAGCGGGTAAGTAATCTGAAAGCTATAATGCAGCATTTTCTCACATAAAAAAAGGCACCCTGATGCATTACACCCTTTATCTGTAAATCAATGAATTAATTATTGAGCCAATAATCTCGGCTTTATAAAAATAACTGGAGGGTCCCCACAGAAACAAAAGCACAGAGCAACTTTTTACTCTTCTAAAGTACTTCACTGATACAACCTCCGAGGTCTTGCGTTTTGTTATTTTGTTTATAAATCTTTCCACGACCACCAGAATTGGAACATGCTGTGCCTGGACAGTCAGCACTGTATCTGAATGATAATGGACACTTGCATCTCTTTTGTCTGGATCAAACTGTAGTCTAAGAGCTGTGCCAAGGACTCTGACTTTTACAAGCAATCTCTGTACTATCATCATTTCGATATTTTATTGTCATCATGTCTTGGCCCCCCTGCAAATGTTGTGGTCCTGTAATGCCAGTCTGTGTACCAGAATAACAGGAATCACAAAGATCCTGCAATTCAAACAGACAGGACAGGCTCAGGCAGAAAGAAAAGTAGTGTTATTTTGCCCATTTTGCCAATTCTCTAAACAGGGAATTAAAGGCAGAAAAAGATGTGGTCAGTTCTGAGTTGGAGCGTATCTCTTTTGCTTCTTTCTCAAGGTTCAGCTCCAATTTACTCCAGCCTTCAATAACAGCAAATGAAACACAACTCTGAACATCAAATGTCATCCTTGACCCCTAGCTCAGGTGTTGCATGTGCAACAGGAGAGCACTGGGCTGCTGAAACACACTTCAGGACTTACTCTACGGAGGGAGTGTACCACCTCCAAGAACAGGGATCAGGGACATGAAGTAGTTCTTCCCACAAGCCTTTTGAACCTTGCTTTTATCTTGCACTGACTCCAACAAAACTACACTGGAGAGATGGTTAAATCTCTACCCTGAGTTTTTGAGGTGAAAAATATTCGAACCTGAATAACTTCACAAGGAACTTCTTTGTGAACACAGAAATTCAAGAGATTTGTATGAAAAGTTAACAGCATAGAAATT
>NW_020955621.1:0-1841 GCF_003031625.1 Empidonax traillii | reverse complement strand
AAAAAAGAAAAAAAAAAAAAAAGATATTTTCAAAGATGAGGTCCTGTGTAACACCAACACACCAACTTTTGCATGGGCTACCAAATTGCAGGCAATATTTTAGAAACATCTCATTCCTGCACACCCTTACCTGGAAGAAACAATGCGTGAGGAAGAGAGAGTCATAAGGAACAGAAATAACTTGGTCAAGGCTAATGAAGAAAATCCACTTTCAGAACCATGGACTATCCTGGTCTCAGCCATATTAACCCTGACCCCCACAGACACAGAGACCTCCTTTAAGTCAGGCTCTGTGAATAAAGCCAGACCTACCCATGGCTCTGATGTTAGGGAGGATTTTGAAAGGAAAAAAGAAAACAAGCTGGAAGCATAATACTGTCAACACAGTCCATTCTTGTATCACTTTTAAGTTAGTCTTGGTCACCATAAACTCACAGAACCGTCCCTTCGAAGTGGCAGGTGCGATAGGGCTGAAGCTGAGGGGCATGTTGATGCAAACAGCAGGCAGAGAAGCAGGCGCATGTCTGGATTGCTTTAATTTTGTGGTTTTATGTCAAATGCCAAATCGTACTCTAATGCTGTTGCATATTTAATTTCTCTTGTTCTTTTCAAACACTAGCAAATTTGACTGCTTACACTGCCAAGACACTGCAAATTAAAACAATATACACAGTCAAAACATGGTCTTGAACTATTGTTAGAGCATAGCCCCACTTATACGAGACACCCCAACCAGCATGTTCCTATGACAGTGCAGTCCCTGCTCATGGTGCATTATGAATTATTCCGACATGACAGCCTTACAGCATAAAGTCCATTGAAATCATGGTACAGTCCAAACTTCCCATTCACTGCCATGAGAGTTTGTCTAGTAAAAATAATTAGACCTGCAGGGAACTGTTCCAGAGTCTTGCCAACACCAGTGAACAAAACCCTCAAAGCTTACCAGTTTTAGCTCAGAAGTTCACTGATGTTCTCCCAGTAGGATCGCTCTTCATCATGAAAACTGAATGTACCACTGATATTTTGTGTGATGAAGACCAAGGCCTAATGAAAGGCATTTAAATCTGTGCCAGCAAAGAGGAAATTCAGACTTCTGGAAAGCAAAGAGATGTCAGAGCAGCTGGAAGCATTCAGTATGATCCTCCAGCTGAACACAACTGTGCTGGCAGACAGGAAGAAAAGTCAGGAAGAAAGCAGGGCTTGCTCTTACACACCATCCCATGGACTACCCTCCTAAGGATTTCCCCCTGCCAAAAAAAATAGGAGAGGAGACAGGAGGGAGAGATCAAGAACACCACATGAGAAAAACCAGCCTAAAGCAAAGTCTCGGCATTAGCCACAGTCCAACACAAATGAGATACAGCAGTTTTACTACAGCAGGATTTACAGCTGGTGTCCTTCACAAATCTTTCTAATGATGGAACTGGATTATTCAGCTATCTTCTGCACAGAGAAATATGAAGAAGAGGGATACATGAGGAGAATGACAATGCCTGGTCAATGAATCCACAAAACAAATGCTTACTTAAGTCAGGAAGATGATATAACCACTAGAGATAGGAAAGATTTCTGGCTTTATGTCTATGTGAGTACAGCTGACTTCAAACTGGAGAAGAAAGATCAGTCAAGATGAAGAACAAGTTTTACCAGAGGAGACCAAAGGGGTTCAACTTGTTTAGACTAGCAAAATAGCTGGTGAAAGAGGGAAGGCTGCTCTCTACAAATCTATCTTGAGGATAAACACTGGGAAAACAAAAGAACTGTTTGACTTAATGGCCAACACTGGCAGAAGAACAAATGAATATAAATTGGCCATGAATACATTTAGGTTGAAAGTT
>NW_020955620.1:609871-767276 GCF_003031625.1 Empidonax traillii | reverse complement strand
TTGCAGCTGTTTTCACCTGAGTAGTAAGGGGACAGTATCTGAGAAAGTGATTTTTTCCAAGGACACATTTGTTTCACTGACATGTAACGTGGTCTGTGAGTGGTTCACTCTCCCCAAGCTCTCTGGGTTCCCACAGATCTGTTTTCTGCTGAGGCATTGGGCAACATGATTTACAGGAGAATGGATGTCGTGGTTTTGCCCACCAGCCCATCCTTGGGGCTGAGGATGGTTTTGTCCAGGTGATTTCCGGACAAAAAGGCCAATCAAAACTTCAGTGATGCCTTTGCTAATTACATCTTTAAGAAAACGGAAGAGAAGACTTGTTGTGCAGTTAAAATTAGGAGAGACAGCCATGTAGAAGAGCAGCGGGCCCGAGAGGGCCAAGGCCCCCTCCTCCCCCGGCTTGGGCCTGGGGGGGCAGGTGTAGTATTGAAGTCCTCCTTTCTCTCTGGTAAGAGAGTGAAGAAAAAAAAGTTTAAAATACTAACTACTTGGACAGAAACCGCTGCAGAGAAATTCCAGCGAAGAGATAAGGGACTTCCAAGGTCGAAGCTGGCAGCCAGAGGAGAGAGAGAAGTAAAGTGCGAAAAGGGGGCTTGCTTCTTCTCCCCATTCTTCTCGCTCTCTCCGTTTAGTAGGGAAAAGACTGAAAAGTAATCCCTGTCACCTGTAAGAGTTTGTTGGGGTGAGGAGACCCCCCATGTGGCTCACAGAAGAGCTTGTGGATGTACCGAAGAGAATCGAAACTTCATGAGAAAGACTGAGATAAAGCAGAGATCTGTTGAAAATTTGTAACTCTGAATATGACCCTGAGGGGAATGAAGCTTACGCTGGAGCAGAATGGTTTAGGTAAGCTTGGGATCCATGTGTGTGTGGATCCATACTGCTGTTGAAGATTTTGTGACCCTGAGAAGACCTACACTGGAGCAAATAACGGCTCGGGTAGGGATGTTGGGATCCGTGTGTGCGTGGGATCCGTACTAGACCCACGCCGAGAAGTCTGTCAAGGACTGTTTTCCCATGGGGAGGGACCTCCATAGGGAAATAGGGGTGGACTCTTAAGCCATTATTCCCTGTAACTCCGTGGAAGAAGATCCATAGTGAGCAAGTGTCCCCTTGCAAGCCTATGGAAGGAAGACCCTTCAGGACTTGGGTAACACTCAGCCTTCAGTCTTAACCCAGGAGGGGGGTAGGCCCAGCCCTGGAGGCCGACACCGAGCGAGAGAGAGAGATGAAAAAGTTCCAGTTGTGACGAGAGTGCGGCAGAATTACTGGAGAGAGAACTGGAACTCTGAGAATAGAGAATAAGACTGCTTCTCCTCCTTGGACTGGTATAAAGGGGGGAGAAATATTTCTGTAAATACATAGCACTTTTACTTAAGTAGAATTATTGTAGATATAGTTCTTTAGTAGTTTTTGTTTTACTAGTAATAAATGATCATATTATTTTCCCCAAATCGTGTCTCTTTTGTCTGCATAAACCTTCTCTCAGCTAATAATAATTGTGTGGGGGGTGGAAAGCAAATTAACCCAGAGCAAAACCACGACAATGGATGAGTAAGAATAAGTCTTCTTGTTGGAGAGCCAGGCTGAGAGGAGCAGCATTTGTGTTTGGGAACTGCTTCTGCATTTGGGAAGACATCAGCCCCATGTTTCTGTGTTCTGTACTTCACACAGAGGTTTGTGTTGGCGCTTGCCACCTTGTGTCCCAACCCCGCTTCATGGGCCGAGGGGGAAGGTCAGCAGCAGCTGTTGGCAGGTTGGGCCCCCAAGTCTCAACCCATCTCCTGCTTCACTGATGCAGCCAAGCTGCACTACCACACCCCAGCAGCTGGATGAGCTCTGGCACAGAGCATGGTGGCCCTCTGGTGTGACAGCAGTTCCAGCCACATGGAATTGCTTCTTGGCACTGCTGGTCAAGCCCAACCTCTAGGGGTGATGGCCAGGTGCTGCCATGCTCCTGTCTTGGAGATGAGCAGTTGGCACTGGAGCCAGTATGCACTTGTGGATCATTTTGATCTGTATTTCAGGTGAACAGGGACATCTACCATTTTTTCCATTAAATTTCTACTTTTTCATACACTGTTTGCGCACTTTTTGTAGTCTCAATCAGACCATGAATGCTGGTGATGTATAATTTCCCAGAAATAAAGAGTTTTAGAATGAAGTTTTTAAGTTGGTCAATATTCAGCCTGGCCTGCCTGCTGCATTAAAAAAAAAAAAATAAAAATCTGTCATGACTTATGATTTATGCATCTGTAAGAGGAAAAATTTTTTTCACTTCCCTAAAGATGTGATAACCCTTGAACAAAACATGGGCTTGTTGTCTCCTAGGTATCTGTGTAGCACAGTTGCTTTTATTACTGGGGTCAGAGTTCTCCATCTGATAACCTGGAAGCAGCGGAGGGGACTATGCTGTGTGGTAATTGTCCGTCATGCACTGTCAGGGAGGGTGATCTCACAAGCACGTAGAAATAGAGCTGCACAGTTCATGTCTCTGCACGCTGCAGCATTTGCTGCTGGAGCTGCACAACTGTCCTGTGCTGTTTCCTGGGGGAGTGGCTGGGTGGGTGGGATGTGGTGGGAGAGCAGAAACGTGGGAGTGCTCAGCTGTATGAGAAGCCAAGTTGATGTTCAGTAAACACTGGCATAGTTCAAGGTTTGAGGAAACACCATTTGTGCTTTGTCAAATAGAGAGTTTGTTTCTTGGGAAATTACTGGATTTTTCATGTTCTTTTGTGGATTTTTCATGGCGTCATCATGTGCTAGTGGACATCTGGTGCTCTGATGGGGAGTGTGGTCTCTACTTGCTCCTAGGAAAGCTCCTAAATGGAGGCTTACACAGAGCTGCTGTATGTTGCCCTGAACCCACCTGGAGTACCTCAGAGCCAGAGAGCCATTAGGAAACATGGACAGAAACCTTCTGTCCAAGCTGTACAATCACATAAACAAACTGATCTTCAGCTGAGTGTTGATGAGGATCTGCAGGGCAAAATACTCTAGGGAAGTATGTATGAACTTTTTGTTCTTCTCTAGTCAGAAGACATTTCATTCCTCCATGTGAAGACAGAACTAGATGGCAGCCTTATAGAATGTCCCTAAGGAGAATGATTTAATGTTTATTGTTTTGGACACTAGCAACTATCCTAGTAGAGATACTAACAGTAGGTGTTTACCATGCTTGGCAGATTACAACAACAAAAATGGGCTTTGCATCATCCCGAAGAGCACAGAAATGAGATTTGTTGTAATTTATTCTCTAGCCCTATTTTTTTCCTCTTCTACTCTGAAGACTGAAGTTCAAGTCTCAATTGTGTAAATTTAGTTTATTCACATGTTCAAGGATCTTCTTCTGTTAAAGTCTAATCTCTTGGTAAACTTTGTCCTCAACTCATTAAACTAGCTGAGCAGCTCAAAGACTCTGCTGACACAAACAAGTAACTCACCATCAGCACAGAGTCCCCTTACTTCATGGACTCTTCTACCCAGCTGCCACGCATTGAGTGCCTGCAAGCTCTGATTAGTCCTTTCAAAAGATAAGTCAACATTGACCATATTTGTCAAGAGAGAAACAGCCTCTATTCCTGTTTACACACTGGAAATGCAGAAAGCAGCAAGATGCTGTATGTTTGAGTTGTTGCAGACCGTTACCAGTCACCTGCTTTTTCCCCTTTACTCCGTATTCACACTCAAGAGGTTAAGAAACCTCCCCTTTATGTAATGGAAACAAAACCCAGTATTTGATGCACATTCTTATTTCTTCACATTGTTTCCCAAACATCAGATGCAGTTGTATAAAGTGGCCAAAGATCTAAAACCATACTGATCAACAACTAAAACAACCCCAAGAAAGAGGCACAAAGGTAAAGAAAATAAAACAACAAAACCCACCAAAGACAAACCACAACACAAACCACCACCACAGCAGTTTTACATAAAATGTCTGGAGGTGTTAATTTGCTAAAATGTCCAATGAGGAGACATTCTTCAGTACTTAAGTCTGTGATGTACTTAAATATCATTTACTGAAATTATTAACTCAAACACATGGTCACCATAAATTTTAATTTCTGCAGTAATTTCCTTGCCTATCAGGCACTGGAATGCTAAAGTCATTCAGGATGGATACATAGTTCTAACTTAAAAGTTTTACTGTGCTGAACTGCATGAACAAGTCTCTTAAGTTTGTGGTGTTATGGAAGCCTTCTTTTTTTCATTTTTATTTTATTAAAAGATTGCCTATTATAAGCAATTCTAAAAAATCAAAATTTTTATAGCACCTGTGGTGGCAGCAAGTTCTGTAATTTATAACTGGCTATTAAAAAATTACAGCACCATGTAGAGGATTTAAAACAAGAATAAGGAGAAGGAGATAGATGGAAAAAGGTTATTTCATTTATAAATGTTGGGCTTGAAGTGTGGAGTTTGAGCTTGATCCTTTTATTGAAGGATGGTGGTGGTAGACCTTTCAAGAATATCTTGATTTGTATTTCATATCAGTTGTATTGGAGGATGGTGAAGTTTGTACTGGTGCTGAGTTATCTGCTGCTTAACATCAGAGAATCCTAAAACTTCAGGACAGTGCGAATACTGCAATATAAAATGGCAAGTTAGTGACTGTAGAAAAGCCCTGGGCTAACATCAGCAGAAGGCTGCTGTTTCCTCTGATAATCTAGGCTACTGCTGTCAACCAGGGTATTCCCTCCCTGCCTGCTCCCCATCCCAGCTTGCAGCAAAATAACAGAGCAGATGTGCAAATCTGGCTGCAGATGCAGAGAACAAAATTCACATAAGACTGCAAAGCCTTCACCGATGAGGCCCAGGGCTCCTGGTATTTAATTACCAACTATAGCCTGGGAAGTTCTTGGGAGGGGGGGCTTAGATCCATTCTTCCAGTTACAAATGGCTGTAAGGGTAACCTCTGACTGGTACAACTTATTCTGTGCTGAAACACTGAAGCATTTCACTCAGTAAAAATGATCAGCTGCAATGTGCCTCTGTCTTCAGGTTGACTATCAGTATTCTAGCAAAGCTGATGGCATCTCTGTCCTCACCACTTTCCAATTTGTTACACTAAAAGCTAAAACTAACATTTATAATACATCTAAAATAAGGACCATCATAAAATGAAGTGTGTGCTGCATCATTAGAGCCTGAGAAAAACCTCAGGGCCTTAAATTCTTGTGTAACACGCTTTTTTCTATTCAGAGCAAGTAATGCATAAAATAGCTGCTAGAAAATGACAATTAAAAGGAAACATGAAGGTAATTCTCCAGACTGTGTAAATTATAAACACCTAGAACTTTCAAAAAGGGTAGTCCCCACACACTAAGGTATACAAAAGTATTTCCTACTTCTGCTAAGGACAATTTTGAATTCCCATGATGAACCTTGTCAAATGTCTTTGGCAAAAAAATATTTCCAATTTCAATACCCTATGAAAGCAGCTTCCGAGCTGAACTTTCACAATATTTGAGGAATGCTCAAGAGCCAGATTCTGAGTTTGTAATGTATATATACACCAAATACTTTCCTTTTTGAAAAGCTCTGAAGTTCAAGGTAGAGTACCCAGAGACTTCGGAACCAATTGCACTGGGACTATTACATAACTCACAAGAGGAATGGCAAGTTGCTCTTACAATAAAGATAGGCTCTTACTGTGTTCCTGCTCCTCATCCTGAAATGTTTCTTGGAATGTGACATAGCTAACCCCCTGGCACTCTGCAGCTTGGCGTTCCCACACTCCCTTGGCTGTGTGCTCTTTTCCAGTGGGTGGTGGGCAAAGACTTCCTCACTGGCATTGTCTTTTCTCACTCTCACCCCTGAAAGGAAGGCCAGGGCCCATTGCATTCCAAAAGCTGAAGGTTTGCTGGCTTTATCGTCATGGTTGCAACCCATGGGCACACACTGGGAGAGATTAAAGGGCGTAGTGGGCTGCCTTCCCCATTCTCTGCCATTAAGTCAGGCTCTGTCTCACTGTACAGCTCCTTTAAGCTATTTATACAGAAACTTTACTGTGCTGAACTGCATGAACATTTACAGTGAAACAATGTTTACCTCTTCCCTGTTCTCAGCAGATCAAATCCTTCATTGATTTGTGTTAAAGTAAGTGTGTGGGTTATTAATGGATCCAGAACAAATTTTTTATTCATGTAGTCAGCAACCAGTTTAGGGACTGAATCTTTACTCCTCCAGCCTGAAAAAAATCCAAGAGACAATGGATAGTGAAACATTAAATGCTTGTGAAAACAGATAAAACCCACAGCAGCTTAAATTTTAGATAAACTTGCTATAGTACAGTAAGAGGATGAAATATTGCAGCATGTCTTTACCTTTTTAACAGGATGCCAGCAGGAAACATGGGATGAAGTGCAGCTATTCCACATGTGACAAACCCATTAAGTGCTTTACTGGTAGAAGACCAGTAAAAATATGAATCTTTACAGAATCCAAGCTTTCCCCCACATCAAATACTGTTTCAGCTTAATCCCATTTCATACATGCTAAGTGGAAACTGATTGTCTAGTCAAAATTGGGGGTGGATGGTGGATGCATATCTTTTTTCTTACAAGCACTATTAGATAAAGCTGTCACAGCTTTATCTAATTAAACAGTAGGATGTCCTTCCAGAGGAACCTAATTGGTCTCTGCTATTACATTCAGTGTCTGCTGAATACATCAGAGGAGCTGGCTATGAGTGAGAAAACCTGTTGCTGGAAACAAGTTTTCTGTGTCCTTCAGCTTTGTGTTGAGTGAGGGACTTGCTGAGTGTGGGACTCTGCTGGGAGAGCTCCAAAAAGAGAAAGAACTGGAAAGGACTGTCAGCAGCTGGCAAGGGGCTGAGCTGGGGTCTGACCTATGTAGAAATCAGCTGGGTATGACTCCTGATGTCCTTTACAGTCCTGACTCTCCATCTCTCCTGCTGTCTTTCTCTCCCTCTTGTTCTCTTTTTGGGTGTGGCTCTTTTTCTCCCACTCCCTCTCTCCTCTGTTTATCTTTTTGTTATCCTTTTGTTATTTTCTCTTTTTTCTCCCTTTGTCCTTCCCTTATCTTTCTCTTTATCTCATTCCTTCTGCTTTACTTTCATCGGTTCTCCTCCCGTCCCTCCCTTCCTTTTCTTTGTTCTTTCTCTCTCCCTTTTTTTCTCATTTCCCCCTCTTTTTCTTCTTTCCTCTTTCTCTATTTTCTTACATTTTATCTCCTCCTTTCTCTCTCTCTTCTTCCCTTTCTTCCCCCTTTTTGTTTTTCTCCCTCCTTCTCTTGCTGTAAACTAACAGTTCCCATGATTAATTCCTTACGTACTTCTTTGTCAGCAGAATAGCTATCAGTATTGCTTCCAATAAGAAAACGTAAGCAATGAATTTGACATATCCTTTTTTCATCCAAGATAATTTACAAGTTTCTCAAGCCAATTAAACCCCATCTTTCCAAGTCCTTACCTCCAAAGACAGAGCCTTTCCAGCTGCGACCAGTGAAGAGGAGCATGGGATCAAAAGTGATCTTTTCTGCTGCAGGGGGCACTCCCACAATCACACTGACTCCGTAGTTGTACTGGCAACACGCCAAGGCTGCAGTCTGTATTTGAAACAGAAGGACACACCCAGAGCCATAACAGATTTCCTGCTAGTGCACAAAAGTTTGAACTCCACCTCCTCCTCCCAGGGTTCTACTTGCAATTCATTTTTTGTAACTGAGACCACATAAAAAGAAAATTTCCGTGGCGAAACGCTCACACCATTGTATCTGCTTGTAGGTATTCTTAGCTTTGTTCTCCTTCCCCTCCCCATTTTGTCTCAGTCATTAGTCATAAGGCACAGTTGGAAAGCAGATAATGGGCTATGTGAAATTTAGCCACCCTGATTAAGCCAGGGCACTACAGTGAAGTTCCCTTTCCTAAGTTCCGGAGCATGCTTCTGACTCTGCATCTCAGTCGCAGACTTGACAGCTTAGCTTGCTACTTTGCCAGTGGCGCTCAGCTCCTAATTCTTGGTGCTCAGTGGGTTAGTGAAGAGAGTGCTGACAACCTAGTGCCTCATTTGGCCGTGCCCTGTGCCTGCATTACCATGGTATCCGTGCGGCCGATGACCTCGAAGGAGTAATCCACGCCCTGGCCAGTCATTTCAATCAACACTTCGTGAATGGGCTTCTGGAAATCTTTAGGGTTGACGCAGTCGGTGGCTCCCAGCTCTTTGGCCTTGGCAAACTTGTCACTATTGATATCCACGGCAATGATGCGGGAGGCTCCAGCCACCTTGCAGCCCATGATAACGGAGAGGCCAACTCCTCCGAGGCCAAAGACTGCACAGGTGGAGCCTGGTTCCACCTAAAATAACCATGTAAACATGGAATACTGTTACAGTGTAGGGAAAGTACAATGCATTTTCTCATTATTAACATGATTTCACTTGAGACACTTCTTTAATCTAGAGATTAGAGGAGGAATTTGCAAATGCATACCTACTAGTGCAGTAGCCAGCTATACTGTTGCAAACCTACATGCGACTAAGAGAAATTGTCCCTGAAATACAGTTCTGAGACCAGGTTTTCATTATATGCCTCAGCTTCAGGTTTAGACACACCTTTTTGTTTCTCTTATGATGCTTCATATTCCATCGGTGTTAAGATCTGTAGTGTCACTTCACTGGAGTCAGTGCCAGCTGCCATTCATGTATTGCTATGAATTATAAGTGTTACATATATAGCCTTCTATGAATTCCTACACTTCAGTTACAATAAAACAAAAAAGCTCTGCTGTAACATTTTACAGGGATGATAAAGCTATGAGGGAAAACTTGATAGTTGGTAATAAGTATTTTTACTGGATTTTGAGCTGAAGACTTCTGAGTACCTTAGAGATGGAGAATCTGAAGTAAGCAAAGAACTAGTGTCTTCTTTCCACCCTGCTGTAAGCAGAGTCTATACCTCCTGGCTGCCATGCCGACGACCCACTTGCAGGCCACACAATCCTGACCAGACCCCACGAGATATCAGAAACACCCACCACAATACTTACCTTGGCAGTCTGCAGAGCAGCCCCATAACCAGTTGAAAATCCACAGCCAATCAGACAAACTTTTTCCAGAGGAGCAGCAGAATCGATTTTGGCCAAAGCAGATTCATGCACTACTGTGTACTCAGTGAAGGTACTTGTACCAAGAAAATGGTGAATTGCTTTTCCCTTGCAGGTGAATCTAGTGGTGCCATCAGGCATTAATCCAGCTCCCGAAGCAAGGCTGTTTGAAAGATGACCAGAAAGAATGGAAAGTGAAATCTTGTTGTGTGTAATCAGTTTTGTATCAAGAAAAATCAAATTAGGATTGTAAGTAACCAAGGAAAACTCACTCAGTGTTACTGCACAGGTTACCCTTGGTGCCTAAGCAACTCTTGCACTCCCCGCACTGTGGAATAAAGAGTGGAATAACCTTGTCTCCTAGAAATAAAACAGTAATGACAGAGGATTAGAAAAGGCAAACAAGAAGCATGCAAATAAAAACATGAAGCAAGTGTATTTAATTGCCAGGCAAATGCTCACTAGGAGTGCAATGATGGTTTTATTTCCTTCTGCTGCCCTTGGAAGATAAACCATCTCTTTGTGTTTTATATAAAGGCCATCCTTAGGGCAAAGTTATGACAACTAATTTTGATATGCAAAATTCCTGGTGTCTTTCCATAGAACTGACTCTGGCTTATGTCATAAAACCATTTTTGCTAATGATATTCCTGAAGTACTTATTCAGCAGTTTATTCCATCTTCTGTGTAAAAGGAAAATAGTAATACACAAATAAAGAAACTGAAATAAAACCTGACATCCCCTAGACTGCAGTGCTAAGATAACAGGGCTGTAAATGTGCATACAAAGAATGAGTAATTAAGCATTAATTTTTCAGTCCTCTTGAGCCTCTTTGCTATTAGCAGTCCTATTACTGTTGCACTGGAGTAAAGGTAGGCAAAATATTTGTTAGAGAAGCAGTAACACACACAAACTAAGCCAAAATCTGTAATTCTCTAGCCCAATTATATGATGAGCAAAGTAGGACATAGCTCCCCAGTGCAATTTTTCACTCCTGCGCAATTTCCACAGCAACGATGTATGGTAAATCCCTAACAATCTCTAAACAGGCATTTCCTAATACAGATCAGTTTATGATTTGTCAGTTTTAAAATTTGGCTAATCCTTGACACACTGAAAGTCCAGGGAATTTTTTTATTTCCACTAAAAATGGAAAATGCCTACAGAACATCAAATGCCACCACGACCCCAACCCTCAGTTAACTTAGAAATGTGACATGGGCTTAGTAATCATTCTGCTAAAGAAACTTTGCACATCTTGGAGCCTTTCTTAGAACTTGAAGGTGTAAATTAGGCAACATATGAGAAATGTGATTTGGTGCACTTGTGTGTTCAGGCTTGCTGCTTCATCTCACCTGGAAACACGGGGCAGCTAGAATGAGACAACAGAGTGATTCATGAACCCAGACATAAGAGAAAAAGCAGTCAGAGCTACCACTGAATTTTGCAATATGCATATTTGTGTGGAGTTAAAGCAGAAATCTCTAATAAAATTTTTTCTTATACATACCAACCTGCTTTGGACAGACTTCTTACTCATCAATGTGGACAAAGACACGGGAAGTACGTTGGTGTTCAAAGCGAACTACTTAGGTATCATACCAAGCTGCCTGGAAATTGAGCATTTCTATGCAGATTTTTTTTTCACTGCATATTTTCTCTTTAAAATTTTCCCCTTGTTGGAATTTGTTCAGTCCTATAAAAGCATACAGAAATCCCACCTCATCTTGCAGCAGCTGGAGGAAAACTGGCACCTTTCACTGACCATCTGCGCAGTGTTGCTCAAAGAGAACGTAGTGAGAGGAGCAGCTGGTCCAGAGGAGTGTCCTCGGAGCAGCGCAGCCCTCAGGGAGCAGCACTGGCTCACCTGCACTGGCGCTGCCCACATGCAAAGCCTGCAGTAGGGTGGGCACTCCAATCGTGCCCTGATGTTTTTAAAGTGAAGTAATTGAACACACAGACCTAAGTTCTGGTTTACTGAAGTCAATGGATTATTTAGCTGTTAGGAGAACTGAAAGGAGGTACTTTGATGTATTGTCTAGTGCTTTGCTTTGCCTTATTCTTGAGAGAGATTAGCTGTATAAACTGTGTTCAAAGAATCTGCAGCTAATACCTGATTTCCTGTGACCAACAGCAAAGAATCTATGTTCTTAGTCCCATGACAGGAAAAGCGCTCTGTAGGTGGAAAGCAAGCTGCAGGTGTTTTTCCCAAAACCAAAAGAAACTGAAGAGAAAATCAGAAAATAAACCAAGACTGGGAACACAGAAAGACCTAAACACAGGTAGTGTCTTCTAAGGTATCCTTGAAAAGAATTGAAGTTGGAATATTTTCCTCAGCAATACGAATACTCACAAATGTAATAATATTTGACTTAAAGAGGAGTCAGGAAACTCAGCACAGGGTTTGTGTTGAGTTGCTGCTCCATACCTGGTTTGAACGAAGTCACTCCCTGCCCAACACTCTCCACAACACCAGCTGCTTCATGCCCAAGAATTATTGGAAAAGGCATAACCAGTGCACCAGTTATCACGTGGTCATCAGAGCGACAGATCCCTGTGGCCATGATCTGATTTACAGGAAAGACAACAATATTTCAGCATTTAACTATGTCATGTCATATCTGGAAGTGAAATGCTATCTTACATTTGGAGAAGTCACTTGCTTTCCTCCAAAATCCAATACGCATACAATAAAACTACAGGTAACACAATTTTGGTAGCATGATTCAAGATTTTCATGGTATGTATTGGTCTTTAATCTACAGAGCAAGGCTCCTTTGTGAATGTTTTCTCTGCAGTACTGGGCTGTATAGGGAGTCACACTGACTATCTGGCAGAACCAATGTTCTAGCAATACAATTACATAGGAAGAAGAGAATAAATTAAATTATTCCTAATATTTATATATAAATACATACAAGATTTGTAATATTACAGAATTACTATAAAATTATGTAAATTAACGACATATTTATAAACATAGAAATATTGTGTATATTTTATATTTATTATACTTAGATTAGATCACACTAAATAATAAAATAGATGTTATATAAATTATGTATTATACAATGATATAGATAATTACGTAATAATTATTACATATTATTTCTATATTTTAAATATTTGTATATGCTACATATATAAAAATTTAAGCTACATGTAGAATTTTATATCACATTTTGCCTTTTCTTGCAGCTAGAAGAGCAGTATTTCTTTTGAAACATTCAGGTGTGTATTTACAACTTTTATTCTGACAAATGGAGTTGTCAGCCCCATGAGAGGGTTTTCTCACTTCTGTAACATTTGAAACTGCTCTAAAATGAAAACTTAAAACTGCTGCTGAATTCCACTGAGATCAATATCCTGGTGAAAAAGGAAGCTCCTAGCCCTACTGGGCTATATCCTAGCACAGATTCAAACAAAGTCAAAGAAAATTTCTTGCTCCACTCTGCAGGAGATTCTGATTTTTTTGTCTTGTACTGTAATTTTTTCAGCTTATTAGAAAAACAAATGTCAGTAAACATATTTTTTTTTTTTTTTTTTTTTTTTGGAAACTCATTATCAAATTTAGGACTTTAAACATGTTCCATAGGAGCTCACTGATTAGTAATTGCTCACTAGTAGAATGTTTTCTGACTGGATCTTTAAAATTTATAAAAATAATTCTGATAAAAAGCAAGACAGAATGCAAGTCATAAGAGTTGTTTTAAGTTTTATTTTTAGCACCTTTATGCGAACTTCATGTTCTTTTGGTGGGGCAACTTCCACTTCCTCAATACTAAATGGTTTATTGGCTTCCCACAGTACTGCTGCTTTGCACTTAATAACCTGCAAACAGAGCAGAGAAAACAGGAATGGCACTTGCATTTTCATCACACAGGCAGATTCTTACATTTCTGCATGTGAAACTCCTGCTCATATCTGTGGAAAAGAGAGGGAAAACTACAGGGGAAGAAACCAAACAATATATAGCAAAAGAGCCAACACCAAAGGACAGTGTAATTTATTAGCTCCACCAAGATCATGTCTGACTTTGCTCATATTTCTGTCACATCAAGTTTTCTGAAGCATGTATTGTCTCCAAGATAACTGGATACCTTGTTCATACTCACTGATCCTTCTCTAACTTCCTTGGAGGATTTTTTTTGCCATGTTGGGGATTACTTGTGCATATTTGTGTCTTCTTGGAGATGGCACACTAAATGATGCCACATATCAGGTAGTGATAAAGTCTGTGTTGCCTAGGATTGCCTGTGTTGGGAACTGACAGAATTGCTAAAAATGGAATTCGGAGCCTAATACAGGTTTATAAATGTTTTAGTAGAGCCCAAATTCAGCCATGAGGTGACGGCTGAAAGGACACCTATGCAAAATGGTGCAGCAGTAGGCAGAGGTGATCTTGAGCAGTACCTTCAGCACAATATTATCCATGCTTAGGTACCTTCCTTCTCAGAAGGGACATTTAACTCCAGCGGGGTTGCTACCCAAGACCGGATTTGGGTGGTTTTTTTCCTATCTGTTAGGTTAAAGTTTGTCCATTAGTCCTTCAGGTTTGTCCAGGTACTGACAGCTCTGATCGTCTGTCACTGAGAGAAGAGAGAGGAGCATTTTTCACTCCCAGGCTCTCAGACAGAAGGTTTCCTCCCTGCAGTCTCAATCCTAGTGTATTCAAAAGCAGTCCCCATATCTATTCTCGTCCTTCCTTGGTGGTCTCAGCCTATCCCAGATCTTTAAACAGCCCCAGGCCCTGGAATATGGTTTTCTGTGACAACCTTATGAGTGACACAGTATTAAGTCCTCAGTCACTCTATTAAGTCTACTGACTCGAGTGTTCGGGTGGCATTATTTTGAGAGGGAAACGGAGGGAAATTGAGTCCATGATGCAGGAAGTTGAGCACATGCATGAGTATCCTCCATCACTGGGCCAATTGAACTCCAGTGTGCTGCAAAATTCCCAGGGGAAAACAAAAAAACAAATAAACAAATTTTTAGTAACAAAGCTTTTGAAGTAGAAGTAGAAATAATGTCTAATTATCCACAAACTGTAAACTGGTAACAAAGGAATTAATTACTAGGAAATACTAAACATATGAAATAAAGTAGTGCATTATCAGCAGCTAGACACAAAGTGGGATGGGCACAATGCTTTGAAAAAAACTGCCTCAAGAGATATTTACACAAAATGTAACAGGTCATGTGTCAAATGACTGATTAATAAAATATTCACAAGTGAGACCAAAGATCACATTTTAAAGGGCCACATTTTCCAGGAAACTTGTTTAAAAAAACCAAAAAAGGGTGGTTTATGCATTTCACACGGAGCGCAATGATGATTTCATGACTTGCACATGCAAAGAACATGTAGTGTTTCCTAGAACAAAGGTAGCCAACAATGGTGGATTGCTGAGAACAAACAAATCTCTAAGACATTGGTTAACTGTGCGTTGTTCTGGTGGTTGTGTCCCTGTAATTGTTTACGGATTACGACAGAATCCCACAGAAGCACCACCAGCACGCTATCACCCACTTCATCTGTCAAGACAAGCACAGGCTGGAGTCAGGGTTTTTTTCCCTGTGTTCTACCAACCCTGCAAGTTACTGCGGTGGGGGAGGGTAGGCGCAGAAACACACCCTTTTACAGGGCACGAGGATTATGCTGCTTGGTTACATAAAATGCATGGTAGCTCCCACATCATTCCAAGATAAATATGGTGAAATCGAGGCAGTTAAGTTACATCACAACCCTTCATTTACTATGCTCAGTCCAAGGCTGGGTAGAGAACTGAACTTGGTGAATTTATGTACCCATGAGCTACAATTAACTTTGCATTTGTAGTAATTCAGAGTTAAGGACAGCTTTTTTTTTTTTTCCCCCTTTCTCTTGTTCTATTTGGTATTCTATTTAGAATAGTGAAGACAGCTGGCAGTAACAGCAAATGATACTGGTACCTTCTTAACGCACATTCCAACAAGCTATGTGCTTTCAGTTGTTTTCTATTTGTAGGTTCCTTGTCCATCAATCTCTCTTGCAGGTCTCTTATGTTAGCATCTCGGCAGTAGTGCAAGAAGCAAAGGGTACTGGTATTAACCTACATCTCTCTTGTCACTGGTTTTCTAGGAAAGATGTAACTACTCATTTCAGCCCCAGCTCAGTACTGAATTGCATGTGAAACTTTTGGTCTTCATTAACTTAAGCTTGAGACTTGTGATATGTATATTCAAATTTAATGACTGTCCTAATGTCAGCACAATTACACCCCAAAATTTAAGACATGTAAGACATGTCCTTGTTTTAGAAAACAAATTGATATGAATCATAAATAAATAAATAAATCAATAGGCTAAAAATAGTTTAAACCGCTGGGGGATCTCAGAATGGAAACTGATAGAGCAGATAAATACATTGATCTGAACACTTACTACATTCTATCGTATTTTAAACTATCCAATCAGAGATGAAAAGTAGTTTGCTAACCCAGAGAGGAAGTTGTTCTGGTGCTGTTACTTCATGTTGCCTCAAATAAACTATTGCCTTGAAGAGTTAACAACCATTTTCTAGGAGAGTACAGTGGCCTGCAAATAAAAGGCAGTTCTCCTGTACCAGCTTCATCCTAAACTCTCATCTGGTGCTATACTACCGGGACTTACAGTGTCCCTGCAAAGAATTTGCATTTAAAAATGCATTACTCAGCTGCAGCAAAGAAACTGTTCTAATACAAACTTTTGCTTACTTTTCCCGCTGTGCTCATGTTGACTGGTGTGTCTGTTTCAAATTCTTGCTGCCAAGAATTCACTCAGCCTCAAAGCAGTCGGGTTGCTGGCACCACAAGTCCTCCCCAACACACTGGAAGCCGATCTTACGAAGTGCTCCTGAAAGTGGAGCTCCGGTCTTTTAGCCAAGCCTCCCAGCTCAGAGTCCCACCCCTTAATCAGAAAAAGTGCTAGAATGAAAATAAACCACTTATCTGATGAAACCTCGCTCTCTACATTGGTTCCGTCTTCCTGATTCCTCTGTCACGCTCTTCCTAACCCCTTTTTGCATCCCACTTTTGGTTGCTTTCAGCATTGCAGGAAGAAAGCAAAAGCCCTGACTGAAAGCTTTTTCCCTCTTTCCACCTCCCTGGGAGCTGCTCTCCAATCCCACTACTCTCAGTGGCGCTGTACGTGCAAAGAGAAAACAGGGGAGTGGCTCTTGAAGTCACAGTGACAGGGACACAGTCAGAACATGAAGGCTTTGCTGATGAACTTTGGCGACGCTCATAAGAGTTCAGTTGATATATTAAAACATGTGCAAGCTGCTTAAGAAACATACACTCACTGTCTGGCTGTGGCTGTACCAGCTCCTGAATTCTTAGTTTTGCAGTCCAGCTACTCATTAATCTGTTGGAATGGTTTTCACTTCACAGTGTCCAAGGACAATGTGCCAATCATGCTGATGGGAAAACAAAAATAAGCAAAGATATTTGTGAGTCAGCAAGAACAGCTGGGACAGAATGCATGTATCTTACCAGCCACAACACCCTGCTGGATTTGCGAGTGCCTGACCCTTCGGTTCCCTCAACACCCACAAGCACAGGCCCCACCACTGCTCACATGCCCACACAGCCTCTCCTGGCACAACATGCTGGTGCAAGGGATTGGGTGGAGGTCAGCACTGCATGCCTTTGGTGTGGACTTCTTTTCAAATTATGCCCAGCATTCTGAAATTAAGATTTTTTCCTTCAGAAACAAGCAAAAAAAGAGATAAAATGCTGCATGTAATCTGACTAGTCCTGCTGATCACAATGTTCCTGATACAGGCCAGGATGCCATTGGCCTTCTTGCCCACCTGGGCACACTGCTGGCTCATGTTCAGCCGTCTGTCAATCAGCACCCCCAGGTCCCTTTCCTCCAGGCCACTTTCCAGCCACTCGGCCCCCTTTCCTGTAGCACTGCATGGTGTGGTTGAAACCCAAGAGCAGGACCCAGCACTTGGCCTTGTTGAACCTCTGTGCTGGTTTTGGCTGGGGTAGGGTTAATTTTCTTCCCAGTGGCTGGTATGGGACTTTGTTTTGGGTTTGTGCTGAACATAGTTGATAATATAGAGATGATTTTGTCATAGTTGAGCAGGCCTTACACAGAGCCAAGGCCTTTTCTGTTTTTCATAGTGACAAGGTAGCAAGGAAGTTGGAGGTGCATTGGAGGCTGGGAGGAGACACAGCCAGGACAGGTGACCCAAACTGACCAAAGGGTTATTTCAGACCGTATGGCATCATGTTCAGTATATATACTGGGGGAAGAAGGATGAAGGTGGGGGCATTTGGAGTGATGGCATTTGTCTTCCCAAGTCACCGTTATGCATGATGGGGCTCTAATCCTGTTAATGTATTTATAGAAACATTTTTTATTGTTGCCTACGGCAGCAGCCAGATGAAGTTCTATTTGGGCTTTGGCCCTTCTAATCTTCTCCCTGCAAAAACTCACAACATCCTTGTAATACTCCTGAGTTCCCCTCAAAATTTTCCTCATCTCTTTAGCTATACACATATCAAAGCCATGACTTTTTTTCCAGGGAGTGGAGCTGAGGCCATCTGGAAACTATGTCCTCTGGCCAGAGTGAGTGCCTTCAACTGAGAACACTGGACAGTGGATCCTGTCTGCAGCCCGCACAGTGGTAGGTGGGACAGTCTTAAGGAAGAAAGTAGCAATAAAAGGAACTGCACGTGGTGCCAGCAAGGCACAAGCTGACTTATATAACTGTGTTGCAAAAGCTGCTTTATTTGCTTTGCTCTGCCCAACTTCTAAAGGCAGTGAGGGTGAGGCTCCAGTTCGGGGTGTACAATGGCCCTTGCATGCCATCTACAATCTACAGTGCCGCCCCTTTGTGACTAGCTGGCATAGGCCCACTGGCTCAACCCTTTGCTCTAATACTTGCCAAAGATTACTTAACTGATCCCTAGACCCATCCTCTCCCCTTTTAGGGCAGGTCACTATGAAGGGGACTTTCCTTTTTGCTTATCTACATATTGTATTCCTTCTTATGCAATTAAAATCCCTTCTTTCTGGTGAGCAGTGAAAGGACCTGAGGGAATGGCATGAAACTGTGTCAGGGGAGGGTTAGGTTGGATATTAGGAAAAGGTTTTTCACCCAGAGGGTGGTTGGGCACTGGAACAGGGTCCCCAGGGAAGTGGTCACAGCACCAAGTCTGACAGAGTTCAAGAAGCATTTGGAGAACGCTCTCAAGTGTGACTCTTGGGGCTGCCCTGTGCAAGGCCAGGAATTGGACTTTGAGGCAGGTCAATTCCAACTCAAGATATCCTATGTTTCTATGGATATATGATACAAAATTCCTTTATCAGCTTTTTGTCCCACTTTATCCAACTGAACACGATGGACTGATATTCTCTCTTTGGTGATTTATTAACCTCAGCAGAGTCCAGTGAAATGCTGTGCCAGAGGCAAAACAGAAAGAACATGTTGGAGGTGTTCATGGCCAGTGAGCTTGCTCACACAAGTTAGCAGCAGTGCACGAAGACCTGTTCGTGCAACTCCAGGCCATCTTTACTTGGGGACTGTAACCTGGGCAAATGCCATGAAGCATTGGCCACGCTCAGCAGATTGTAGCCACAGCAACAGTTTCTGAGTACCAGGTGCTTGTAGTAGAAGGTGGTTCTTCTTTACTGACAACTTCACAGGCAGTACAACCTGCTTCCCACTCCTTACTCCTATCAGGGCTGAGCTGCCTTGCACTGCTTGCTTTCCTGAAGCAACACATGATGTTGACTCCAGATAAGGAGAGTGAGGGGTTTATGAAACAGCCTTCTTTTAACATAAACTTAGTTCTTCTGCACCAAACCTGACTCAATTTAACAGGAGAACACTTTAACCACAGCTCAAGTGACTTAACTCTTCACAGAAAAAAAGCTTTAAGGGCAGTTATACATCACGGATTTTAGTGGCAACTACACATTCTGCCCTACAAATTATAAAATCTATATTAGCTTTAGCTAAAACAAGGTACATGCATGTTTCTTTTCAGACAGTGATTTAGCTGTTAAAAGATAAATAAGCCTTCTGTTTAAATTCAGAATTCAGCATTTTTTCCTACTGTGTGATAGCAATTTTCAAGTTACTCTTTATGAGTCTCTTGTTCAAAACTTGGTAACACAAAGGATTCAGCTCTGGAATCTACACGGCAGTAGGAGGTAGGAAAAAAGCCAACAACATCTCTGAAGTCCCAGCCTACACAGTACAGAAGCTGTGACTGCTCCAACCCTTCTGTATACACTGTAGGTGCTCATTAGTATTGAAGAGCAGAGACAAGAGCTTGCAGGCAAGGCAGGTTAAGCTCTTCAAAAATCTTAGGAGTCATATCTGAGATTATACCAATATGCATGTCAAGGCAGCGGAGCTGAATTAAACACATACGGGATGACGACATCCAGTTTCATGAGAATGTAAACAAAGACATCTGGAAATAAACCCCTTTCCATAACACACAGAAAATAAGTCAATTGCTCACGGGACAATGTCTTACTCATTTTAGTAAGCTGAAGAACAAAAGCCAAAGCTGGAAGCTGCAAATCAGCTAAATTGGTTCTGAAAGTTTGTGAGTTTAGAGCAAGCACTATTTTGAAGAGAAAAATAATATCTAAAGGGAGCACTGAATCAAGTATGAACACCTCTTTTTTAAATAATGCCTTTTCTTCCTTTTAGGTTTCTGAAAATATCACAGCCAGAGAAGGCAAACAAGAAGAAAAAACCCCACATCTTATACTACTTGAAGTAAAAATGGAGCAAAAGGGAGTGAATATGACTCAAACATTTTATTATTTGGCTTTAGGATTGTCAGCAGTAGATGCTGTTGTTCCAGCTAACACAGCCACCTTCTTGGAAGAGAGACAATTAAGCTACACGTTTCAAAGATGGACTAAAGTTTATTCAGCTTTAGATTTGGAAGTCAGACTGAAGTCCATCTTGCTTTTCAGAGTAACTGATGACAAGAATATGGGCTTACTCAAAGCTTATTTTAAAGCCTCTTGCAGAGTAAATGGATACTTTACAATAATATGAACGAGCACCAATAACTGTGTGGTGAACCTCTGATCTGCAGTGTGATCTACAACACAGCAAGAGGAATCTAAAGCTCTGTTTAAGTCAAAGAAATGCTGGAACTCTTCAAATGTCCCTGACCTTATCCTCAAGCTCTAAGGACTTTAAGAATGCCACATCCTGCACTCCTGCAGCTGGCTGTCACACTGTCCCTAGACGGCCTTGAGCCCAGGTGGTGATTTGTTTTTTTGGAATAACTGGTCATTGTGGATCCCCTCAGCAGCTGCACCCCTGTGCAGCATGCCAGCTTGCACTGCAAAAAACATCATCAGTGGTCACCTTCTAGACCAAAACCTCTAAGACGGAGGTATTCAGAGAGGCTTTTTGCCACTCAAATAATTCAGGTGCCCTCCTGCAGAGTCGTATCTAGAATCAAACACTATTGCTCCCTAAGCAAGCAGAGAGTCAATGAGCATGTATGACATGGGACATGTGGAAACCAAATCACAAATTCACCTGAATCCAGGAAAAGGACTTGCAAGAGGATAGTACACTAACCTGTAGTAATGCAGTGTTTGAGAAATTGCCACAACACGGATGTAGATGAATGCTGCATGACTTTGGAAATCTGCTATCACTGTCATATCCCACCCATAATCAGGGGGGTTGAGGCTCAGTGGGAGGGAACAAGACAGTAGGCTTACTTGTGGCATCTTCTTGTGATCTCCCCACTCCATGCTGAAAGAAAGTTTGCCCATTTCTGCCTGAAGGTTTGACTTTCTGCCATATACCCTTCATATTTTGAGACTTTCTTTTCAGATTCATTGAACTATACCTTCTTTATTGCCTTTCTAATACTTTACAGGACAGGTGTAAAGATCTCTGGCTGTATTCTGCCATTCAGCACCTGCTCAGGATTGCTAAGCAATAGTTCTGGCAACACCTGAAACTTCACAAAGTTCAATGATGAAAATCGGAGCTTTCCTAAGCACAGCAATGACACCTGGTGGTGAAACAAAGGGATCATCTTCTTCTAGAGCTGTGTAGCTTCTTTTTTCACGTCCTATTCCTCAACTCCATCATGGCCAGGGAACAAATCTACCTAAACTGAAACAAAGGAAGATTCAAATTACACTTCAGAAAAAAAATTTATCTGGACACAGATAGCAAAAATTGCTTGGAGATGCTGTGGCACCATCACCTCGGAGGTCTGTAAGGCCTGGTTAGACAAACATGTCAGAGCTGATCTTCCCTGAGAGCACAGTGAAGCAGAGAACTTCCCTGCATGTTTTTCTACAGTTTTTTTAACTTTGTACAGCTAAAGCTGCTTCAAAAAAGGACCTTTCTTTAAGAAATGCCCGAGAGCACCCCATGTAAATATTTATTCCTTTTATCAGAAACTAATTCCTTGTCTTTTCCTATTATAAAACAGTACAGTGTTCACAGTGTACTGTTTACAGTGTATGCATTAGTTGGCCATGCCTAAAATAAGCAAGTGTGTCCATCTTGAAAATATTGAGAACAATACAGCCAAGTCTGGAGATTGCAAATGACGAATAAACTTGATCTGATGCTGGGCTGATTTCCACGTGCTACAACCAATTCAGCTGTTCTCATCAGTGACTTTATACCAAACTCATAGCAAGAATGAGGCTTTAGGGCTTCCTGAGCCATCACTTCTCCAGAGAGGACTTCTGCACAGCTGCAGCCTGCTGCCTGGAAGCAAATCACCACTGTAGTATGGTCGTGTCCAGTGCTGCTGATTCCACCAGTGAACAGTTTAGCACCAAGAACATTTAGGAGAAGGCTAGAAATCTCTTCAGTCCGAGTCCAGGTCTGCCAAGAACAGCCTTCTCTAGACAGCTGAAAAACTGTAGGATATGAAAGGCTGAGGATGGCAGTGGTAGTCAAAGGGCCATGCCCACTGAAATCCCACTCTGCTTGTTTACTGTTCCATCTCACCAGTGAACACATCCCAAGGACAGCATCCAGTTCGTGGCAAGAGGCATGAACTCCAGCCTCGTATGACCTGATTAGGTTAGCACAGGAGGAGAACAGGTGAACAGCAGCAACACCAACTATGGGCTGAGGCACCAGTGTGGACAGGAGGACCAGGTGACTGAGACAAGGCAACAGCTGGCCACCAAGCTGTTGTGACACTGTGGAATTAGCAGGAGCAGCCTGCGAAGAGCGACATACCAGATCATCTTTGTCTTCTCTGTCTCCATAGACAGGTAAGCTTCAGATTTAATTTAGAAACACCTGCATGCACATGGGGGTGTGTCTGTTTATTGAATTTCACTGGGAAAGATGTAAGACTGTTTTAAGGCTGTTTTAAGCTGCACAACAATTCCGTGAGAAGGTTTCAGCATGTCTCCCAAGTCCCCTGTTTGTCTATGCAATCTGCTCCTGCACTTTCAAGCCTCAGGAAGTGGCACACATGTATGAAATGGCCTTAAGGAAATCTTGGATAGATTAGGAGTCTTAGATCAAGTTTAATAGATTGGGAGTCTTAGATCAGGTTTCATAGGCGCTATGTGCATTATCACACACACTTCAGCTGTAGAAGTATAACTCCTTCCAAATTTTAATGCTTTTACACATTTCTATTGGGAAATCAGTGTAATACATGCTGGGTATACTTGGGCTGCCTTTTTTGCTACAGAAACAAAAACGTCAACGCTTTTCTGCAAAGGCTGATCTCGTTTCTGGAACAAAACAATCACGGTTTTATAAAGCCCCCAAAAAATGCCCACAGCATTTCGCCAACAAACCACAATCAGTATTTTTAACGGAAGAAACCTTCCTCCAGTTGTTTAGAAAGTAAGGAGAGAAGTGCAATAAGTGTGTTAAGTCATAACCAGTTGGTTGCCAACCCTTTACAGACCATCGGGACCCTGCTTCTAGCCTCCACTTGAACACAGTAACCACAAAAGAGGAAGAAAAATGGATTTAAGCCCAGTCACACTTGGATCAGCCCTCTGATTCCAGCTCAGCAGATACGAACAGTTAGGATGCCATGTCCTCATGCTCTTCAGCCAACCAGTATGAGAGCTGTTCTTATTCAGGGACTGCAGCTACCTGGCTAGTCCCTGGAGGAAAAAGCAATGGGGCAGGCTCACGGGGCTGAGGTGAAGCCTCACTTCCAAGGTATCCACTTCACTGCTTTGCAGAAGCACTTTAAGTCAGTTAGAAGTAAGATGAGTCAGAATATCCAGCCTAGACTAAGATTATGACTTGTTTTTTAAAGGAAAAATATTTGACAGACAATAAAATACAAACAGGATCATGTAACTAAACAGGAATACTGAATCTGAGTAAGTGACTTGTAAGGAAGAGTTCCTGGCTCCTAGGATTGTTCTGAGGCTGTGAGATAAATTTTGCTAAGAAGATGAAGAAATAATTAAAGGTCATTGTGTCACCTCAACTCAACGTGTACCATGTGCCAACCAAGGCACATGATTTGCACCTGTGCTGACACTCATCCCACTCAAGCTCAAGTGTAAGCACTGGCTTAACCCAACACTCACATTTCATCTATTGACCCCACCTAACTAAGCACAATACACAAACTGGGCAGTTCAGTTGACTGTGACTGTCTGTTGAGAAGTTCAGGAAAATTAGAATGTTTGTTTGTTTGTTTTGACTGTTCATGCACACTTTGCAACAGGCACTAGTGGTGCAGGCTTTGGAGTCATGGGAATGCTTGTCATTAATTGCTTTTAAGAAAACTTAAGAGTAGAAACGGAGAAGAATGCATACATTAAAATAGTAACTACTACTAATGCTCCTGGCTATTACACCCAAATTTGTATGTATAAAAAAATAATATTAAAAAATTAAATTAAACAGCTTCCTTGGTAAAAATAAACGCTGCATTTGCCTTTTTTTTTTTTTTTTAAGCTATTAATATTGAAGTTTCAGGGTAAAAAACTGCATTTAAATTTACCCTTCATGTACACAAACAGCTTTAGGCAAACTATGGAACTGCTGAGCACTGAGACAATTCAGTATTACAAAGACAGCAGATGGTCTTTGGAGCGTAACTACTTCATGTCCCAGATTTATCCCACAAATTGTGTGTCTCATCTTCCCCATCATCTCCTTCTGAAGCCTAGTCACTGTCCGAGTCACTGTCTTCATCTTCTTTTCCAGACAGAGCATGTTTGGATGAATCATTGGCTTCTCCCAAAGGAACAGCCCCTTTCCTCTGTGGCAGGACACTGAAAAAGGCCTCCTTCCAGTCTCTCTTCTCCAGGTATGCAAGGATGATCTCAAACACTGCAACATCAAGAAAACCCATCAGCTCTCTTACAGGGAGGTAAGTGAACTGCTGATAGGAACACCCCCCCAAATCCATCTTTTACAGAGGCTTAGGTGCATTCTGTTGTGGCATCTTCACAGGGAAGCTGATGAAGTGTACCCAGGGACAGACAAGGCAATTCTGCTACTGCTGCAGCCCAGAGCCAAGTGTGATCTGAGCCTCCAGTTGCGTGACAGTACCTAGAGCACTGCCCTTCTGCAGCAGCTCCAGGTTTGAATTAATTTCTCTCAAAGACAGAGAAATGTCCCCCCCAGTACTTCAGGTCTTATCAGTGCCTCCTATACAGGCACCAATGCTATCCCATGTTTGACAGGAATACTGATGTGGATACACTTTAACAAAGATTTTGACCCCTCCCTAACATATAGACAGCCCAAAGTCTTCCTAAAAACTCCTATAATTACCTTTTTTCTTTCTATATAAAGTGACAGTTAAAGATCCAGTTTTAGAAATATGACAAATATATGAGGTTTGATAATTTTTAAGTCCAGTGACATACTACAGTCTCCTCCATGTTTAAGTGGTCTTTATTATCATGCAAATACACACCTCACCAATCAAAAGCACTTTAAGAAAACAAAGTTATCACTGAGCAATGTGTTACATAAAAAAAATAAACTTGGAATAAAGCAACGCAAGATAAAATAAAATAATGTGCAGTGGGGCACAAAAAAGCCTTTGACACCATGTCAAAATTTTCCATAAAGGTCTGAGTAGGCTCTGTTTTACATGTATTTTTGTTTAATGACACTGAAAGATGATCTAGTAATAAAATTCAAAGTTTAAAAGGAGTGGGATTCAAGACCTGGTTAAGCAACTGAATACTTCAATCAGAACCAGGAAACCAGGTAAAAATAAGTTATGAAAGCTCAGCAGACTGAGTACCACTGATACCAACTGTGGTGAGTCTACAGGTACTGAGGCAGTTGCTGCTGAACAAAGCTGCCAAGGAGGTGAAAACATTACAGACACTTATCCACCCTGACATAAAATGCACAGAATAATTTCCAACACTTATACATTAAGCCTGGAAGCAAGACCAGGATGGTAAGAATGCCACAAGTACTCATGAGAAAAGCCAACAGGATAGGAGGTGCACTCCTGAGTCGCTAAGATACCATCACTTACATTAACCATATTTATAATATGGTTAAATTAAGATCAGAGCAATTACTGTATCCCAAAGGCAGTATCAACATAATAAAACAAGGTTGAGGCACCTGCACTACAGCACAATTTGAGGGTTCAAACTGTGAATATCATAGGTATATTCTACAATAATGCCATTATTTTATGATTTAAAACTTACCATGATTGACGGCTAACACTTTCCGACTGTTCATCTTGACAAAGTTTCCAAGTGGGAGCTGTGCATGACCAATACCCTGCTCTACAGCTTTTTTGTAAGTTATTCCCTGTGGGAAAGACATCTAAATGAGTGGATTCAGAATCACCACTTTGGATCAGCCCATGCAGATTTATTACAATTATAATTTTCTGGTATGAGTTTTGCTGGTGCTGCCATGATCTTGCTTTAGAACGTAGTTGCAAAAAGAAACTTACGGTTAGACATTACCTGCCTCAAAAGGGCTACCTTTCGGAAAACTCACTGCTTTCTGTATATGTCACACTGTGATCTATGGCCTGAAGGATTGTAAATAAAACTTCATGCAGCTGCAGCTCTAGAACAATTCAGCCACAGACTGTTTTAAAGGCGAGCTCATGCTTAAGCACAAAGTTACTCACGTTGTAGTCACTATGTATTTTTTCAGAGGAAGAGTAAAGGCTAAAGAAATGTTGCTTGCTTCCTTATACCTGACAAGTCCTGTGCCCAAGGTGGGCAAAAAAAGAGTATTTAAAATTATGTGAACACTTTATATCACAATGTCTACGTAAAGGATCTGCTTCAGCTCCCCCCAAGCCTTTCACTGTGGACTAACTGCTGAAGTATCATTTGGTACAAAAAGACATCCCTTTTTTTAGCGTCCCACCAAAATACTAAAGCAGTATCAGCACTTCAATTTTGCAGCGGCATTCTCTATGACATTCCAGGTCCACTCAGCACGATCCCACGTACAGGTAGGGAACCAGATCCCTGAGGCATGTGCGTTACTCAGCCAAGTTCTCCTGAGCAGCAAACTTATTAAAAAAACGACACCCAAGATGCAAGTGTACTTGCAAGGGCATTAATGGAAACTAAACCCTTCTGTTTGAAACTATGGCTCTCAGTAAGATGAGCACTGTTATTGATTCCATTCCTATATTTAAAATGAAAAGGTAAAATCCAAAAGAGCTCATCATGCCTGCACCCTGGAATACAAGCTACTGCTACTACCGAAAGCTTTTTTCCACGTTTCTTCAAAAAATTTTTTTGAAGTCTTTTTTTGAAGAAGTTTTCTTACTATTTATTTTGTTAGTTTATACACAAACAATATTTATGTCAAATAAGATGCTAAAAAAGAAAAAAAGCTATAAAGAATCAGATCCACGGCTTACCTTGTGGTGATTGTGATCCACCAGTCCTCCAATCACATAGGCTTTCTTCTCATCAAGCTCTCTGAGAACATCTGGGGAATCTGAGGTAAGATACACTAGGTCTTCTTTCTTTATTAGCTCACTGTAGTGCTCTGTTCTAATTTGGATGTCCTCAAAAAAAAGGTAGTTAAAAGAAGTTACATTCAACGGATGAACTGCTGGCCAAGCTTTACAGACCCAAGATGGGACCGGCAAAAATAAATCCAAGAGAACTGTGGTCATTCCACGTCCCTCATTCATGTTTAAGGATGTACCACGCTGCAGACTGATTTCCGCAAAAACAATCCAGTCCCTATGGCACTGACTTGTAAAAATCAACAGGAAATTTTCTGAAACCCCCAAAGAACCTTACAAATCCTTAAGTTCTTGTGATTCCCTTCAAATGTTACCATATTTCTCTTAGGGATCCAAGTGATTTTCAAGTCCACCTTTCCAAAAACGGTGAAACCAGAAGTAAATGCTTAGTTAGCATTAATTGTTCATTAAGAGAGGTTTATGCTGTGCTGTTGTAAAGCAGCTATTGCACAAGAAATGTTGAAAATAGGTCTAGTTTTATTCATGCAAAGTGCTCTTCCTTTGATGTTGTTGGAATAGTGGTTTAACAGGGAGTTACATGGAAAACCAACGTGAGTTTGACAATAAGACAAGCTTCTCTAAAGAACACTTCAGTACTGAGAGGCGACGTGATGAAGGCAAAGGTGTATGCAAGAGAATCACACCATGATATTCAAAGTATTACTGTGGTCAAGAAAAAAAGAGCACTGTCCAAGACAGATGACTGTCAAAACTGCCTAAATCAAGCAGTCTTGCTTAGTTTATCAGAGAATGGAATTTTTCACTAAAAACAGGTGAAAAGAGATGTGTGTGTAGTTTTTCAAGCAAAAATCAAATTTAGATTCAAGATAAGCAGTCTTTGGCTTATGCAAATTAAATCAATTAAAAAGCAGAAAGAGCTACACCATTTCCAATATGCCATTGCTCTCGTGTTAGAAAAACCCACACAGAAAAAGCACGTCTCTCACAACTAACAATCTAGTTAGCAACTACAATCAAGATACTGTTTTCCCTTTTTACAGAAATACTCAATTATTCACCTTCCAGTTCACCCATCCTTTGTCATTTTCATTCATGTTGCTCTTCAACTGTCCCCCATGGCTGGTCAAGTAAAACTTCAAACAGAACAAAAAAGAGGTACAAAATACAGAAATGTTAATATGCCACAATCTGTTTCCTCTCTTTTTATCCTTTAACTATATAAGACTTTTTCTACCCTTCCCCATTAGCTAAATCTCTTAATATTTTTTTAGATGGAAGTGATACTAGGACCATATTCATACAGTTAGTGATACATTAAAAGACAAGTACGCATTTGCACTCACTTTTCTTTTTTAATCTGACACAGATAAAACTGAGTATCAACAGGATCTTAGAGGAACATGCCAGCACCAGGCACGCTTCACCTGCATGCAAATACTTATTCATATATATGGGGATTTTTATTACACAGGTTGGAATTTAATCTGTTAAAATAGAAGTAATTTTCTTATTAAAACCAGGCAGCTTAAATAACTTTTTTCTACCACAGTTCTCACCACCTCTCATATGTTTGGTACATGGCAGCAGTCAGTTTGTTTAAACATACCTGCACAGGATGAAATGCCTTGCGGTTTTCTGCATAACATCTCTGAATCTGCTTGTGAAGCTTCTTAACATCCTGTACACAACACAATTTGTTTTTACTTACTCCTTCATACAGACCATCACAAAATGCTTTACCATGAGCCAGTCAGAAGCTAAAGAGAGAAAAAGGAAGCTTTCAACTGGCAAAAGTGACTACTGAGAGAGTGTGGACATCAGATCCTGAGAGAAGAAACAGCCACTGTGCAGGGTTTATGTTGGCAAGAAAACACACACATCTTTCCATACATGCCCCTCTGTGTATGTGATTTGCATTATTCTAGGAAAAAAAGCCCAAAACAAACATCACAGGTATTTAATTATATGTTATAACACACAAAATTAATCTGAGGAATCAAACAGATTTATCACTGTGACAATACTCAGTCTTCAACCCATGAGAAAATCCTGAGAATATACAAGTGCATATTTAAGACAATTAATTTTGCATAATTAAACTGAAGAAGTCCAGAACAATGCAAACAGCCTAGTGTCTGGCTCCAGCATTTTGAATTATAACTTCGACAACAGTTAAACTATTACTATTTAAAATGTAGCAGACTTATTTTTGAGCTAATTATGGCTTTTGTAAGGTACATTACACAGTTTTATTCTCAGTGTCCCAAAAGCTGTGTTTTGCAAATGTAATCGGTTCCTATTTTAGAAGGAAACATCATTATATTGCATTGATATTTTTATATCTTCAAAGGATTTTGAATAAACTAGACTTGCCAAAATATTGCAACCCAAGTTTCACAGACACTAGAGAAAGCCTGTAATTTACCTCACAGATAAAGACCACAACCATTGTCACCTACAGGGCTTCACCCTTCCTAAACATCTGCAGAAGTGCTAGTTTTTATATCAGGCCTAACGAGGCTCTGCCTGACCAAGGAAGAAAATGTGTTTCACAAAGGATGAAGCCAGCACGAAACATCTGGTCAGCATCTCTCAAAATATGAAGGTGGTCCTCTGCTCTCTTCCGGGGCACTGCTGAGGGGAACAAAGTTCCAAAATGCCAACTGGAGCTTCCCCAAGCAGCCAGACGGGCTGTGCAAAAGCTGGAATTCAAGCTCTTACAAGCTCTTCTTCTGGCAGCAGCAGAAGGGCTCGGGCACAGGGAGGCACGAGGTCTACCTCAGAAACCAAAGGCTGCACTTACAGGAGGCTGCAGATTAACTTTCATAGTACTTTCCTAGTATAGTTAGAGCTGCTTTCTTCTCAAAACACCACACCAAGCATCTTGACCCGTGGCTGGGTATCCCGCTGATCTTTCCCATATTTATCTATCCTATGATCATTGAACCTGCTCTTTCATCCTTACCTAAGATAACTTTGGAGATGGGCTGAAGAGTGTCCTCCTGTCCCAACTACCTCTCGTGTGACTGTGAGAACAAGCCCAGTATCCTCACAATACTCAAAATCTTAATGTCCACAGACACTTACTAAGAGGGTTAGGATCCTCATGACCACTTTGAAAGAGAAAGCAACTGCATGTGGCATTTGTGGTTCCTTTTAGCAAAACCATTTTGAGGTAGAACTGCATCCAATGTCATGGTGAACACCTAGCACAAAGCGTTTCTATATTTTTGCTTTTGGAATTAAATCAACTTACTGCTTACCTGTGAAGGCAAACAGAATCTCTGTCAAACTCACATAAAGTATGGCCCAAAGCCTAAAAAATTCAGCAACTGACATGAGCAGGTCTGGGAGCTGCCACAACGTGAAGCCTGGTAACTGTGCTCTGCAAGCAGCTCTCCAGTTTTTGCTCTCTGACATCGCATCGGCACTGTCACTGGAGAACCTCTCAGTGATGGGTAAGTTCCTTTTACCTTTAACACCATCAGGTCATCAAAGCTGCAGTCCACAATGAGGCGAAGCGTGCTAGGAACAACTTCCCTGCGCATGCACTTTCTGTCATTCCCTTCCCTGCTGGAATCCAATTTTGACTGACGTTCTAGTTTTCTCTTCTGGCGTTTTTCTTTTCGTTTCTGCCTAAATAAACAGACAAATCAATCCTCAAAAAGTGCTGCCAGATCTGCTGAGGTACACGTTATGCACCCAAATGCAGACTTCCAGGACCAAGATAGGTTGTCCTGTGACTGTGGTAGTTTAAACTTGTTAAATGTTGCCTGCATTTGTGCTAGGCTGAGACCGGCACGAAACACAACCCCATCTTTGTGAAGTTCTGTATGTACCTACAAAGACAGACATCTGACACAAATTCAGTCAACTCACTGCTGGGAGTCTCGTGGATTTAAGGGTGCTCTGAGTCAAGTCTCATAAGAGAATTAACCAAAAAGACTGACAAAAATCGCAGTATCGGAATCAGAACACGGGAAGGCAATTTATGTTCTTTTTCACTGAACAGTTTTTTAAAAGGCTTCTGAAGCAACTGTTCCTTTCCCCTGTCCCCTGATGGGAGCAGGCAGTTGGGAGATCAAATTTCGGAGACAGCAACAGTCGCTGTCTTGGGAAGGAACACCTTGCAGTCAGCAGGATAAGGATAAATCACCATCAGCTCATTTGCAGATACACTTTCTCTCAACACAATAGAACAAAAGATCATCATCTTTCAGAACTATTCTAACAGACTGTAAGTAAACATAACTTATAGCACTGCATTTCACGTGTCAAAAGTATTTGCTTTTGTTCACTGTCTTTGTAAGATTCACCAAGTCTGACATCACCTGGGAAAGAGGGTGCAGCCCATTCAGAAGGGAACAAGGCCACAGTTCTCTCTCCTCTCTGACAAATCAAAACCATGCATGTTCAAATACCTCCTGACATTCTCTCCAAGCTGAGGAACACTTCTAGTAGGAAGAGGGGATGCTCACCTTTACATCCTCTTCAAATGCAGATGGAGTAGCCTGCGGCTACTGAATTTAAACCTGGTGTGGGAGAAAACTGATTCAACTGCCTTGATTTGCTAAAGCCATTTACAAGAAAATTCTGCTGACACATCATTATTATTAGCACTAAATACTACATGTGAACCTAGGAAAGGTATTTTGCAAACCATACCTCCGTAGGTCTTTTTGTTCCTCCCACTGTTTCTGCTTCAATAACTTCTTCCTTTGCCTTTTGGACATGGGCTCAGGGCACTCTTCTTTGTCTGAGCCTGCCTCCCGTCTCTCTACTGGACTGTCACTTGACTTCACCTTTCCTTCGACATCAGGAACTTCAGGGAAAAGGGTATTTTCCATGGGCACCTCTGGACTGTCTGTTGGCGTTTCGGATGACATTAGCTTTCGGCCGAGTTTTCTGACTTGTTTCTCAACATGTGCTAAATATTTCATTAAAAGAAAGCTTTCTGCTCACCAATTCTCTAGAAAACAAAACAATTGTACGAGTGTTATTAACAGGAAGCTCAATTAGAACAAGTATCACTTAACATAGAAAATACTAGAGAGATTATAACCTGCATGCAGATAGTTTGAAACTCTGCCACATCTGCAAGTAGTCAATAGTTTCCAATTAAAAACTTTGTGAAAACACAACTGCATAAAAGTAGGGAATCGTACTGAATCTAATGTAAAAATAAAAAAAACCATTAGCAGTACCAGTACATGTACACAAACTGTTCTCAAATACACAAAAAGAAAAAATTAAAGAGGTATCTTACAGTGTAGCTATGGCAGCACTTAGAAAAATGTAATTTTAAAGACACTGAAGCCATTTTCTGGGGAAAAAAAAAGAAGAAGTGTGAACGTGCGGCACTCCTTCAAAATTATTTTTTTATTTCTTTTGAAAACCGAAGACACTGCACAGCGACAGAGACTTGCACTGTCAGTGGACAAACACAGTGAGTAAGGGGACAAACTGTCATTCGGCAAAACGTTCTGAGTTCAAACCAACTACAATCACAGCCTCTCCTTTCCAATGGCAAGTACTACTTTTCCATCCGAGCAGGTTCCCTGCACTCGACACCCACATAATTCTCCGAAGGCAACCACTCCACCGCAGAAAACTTGCACGTACGTCCGGCAGGGAACACCAACCTCCCACCCCCGGCTCTCGCAGGGACAGCAGAGCCAGGAAACGCACACACACACACACAAGAACACCAGAGCACCCGCGGCGTTTTTGCCGGCACACCCCCCGCCTTCCCCGCCTTGAGGGCGTGCGGACGCCGAGCGCTGCGCGTACACCCGTGTGCGGGTACACAGGCGCACGGACACGCGCACGCACACATCTGCACACACGTGTGTCTGTGTCGAGACACGCGGTTAAGTCCCTCACAGCTGCACAGGGCCGGCCACAGCGCCCGGGAGGGCCGTGCCCCCCCGCTCCCACAGGCGGCGGTGAGCGGTCTCCGCGCCGCGCGGGCCCCTCGGTGCCGCCATGTTCTCTCCCCCGCCCCCCTCCCCCCATCCCCCGCGAGGGGCCGCAACGTACCCGCGAGCAGCCCCGCGCGCGCGCCCGGGCACGGGGAGGGGGCGGAGCCGCAGGCTCCTCCCGCGCACAGGCAGGCGCGTGCGCGCCCGCCACGCCTCCCGGGTCCCGGCGGTCACGTGATGGCGGCGGGCGGGGCGCCCCCAGGCGGCGGGCGGTGGGGCTGCCGCCCCTCACACACACATACACACACACGGCGTGGGGGGAGCTCGGCGGGCTTGGTTTTTTTGTCTAGCGGTTTTGACGGCTGCGCTGAGTTCGCGCAGGGGCCAGCCGAGTATTTTTAGCCGGTGGCATTCCTCAGGGCGGGTTTCGAGCCCCAGGGGTCCCCCCGGCAGCGCCGCGTTCCCCCCCCCCCCCCCCCCCCCCCCCCCCCCCCCCCCCCCCCCCCCCCCCCCCCCCCCCCCCCCCCCCCGAAAAAGGGTGCTCGCCTCCGGGCTTCCTATTTTTAAAGGCCGCAGACAATAGGTTTTTTAAACTCCAGTGTCAGTAACCAGCGAAGGGCAGCGTGCTTTCGCCTCCGCATAACTCCGTGGAAGAATGCTGTCCGAATGCTCCCCAGAGCAGTCCGTTCTGGGGACTGGGATTGTGTTGTATGAGAATTATATATTTTGGGCAGCCCAAGTATGTAGATATCTGTTTGCCCCTGGTTAACGAGGCACACAAAGTTAGCAAACACACGAGTGCGCACTACCATAATACCCTTTTCATCTGCATCAATGCTTATCTCAGGTTTCATTGGTTCCAGATATACACACTCTTACAGTTTTAGTGCTGGTTTCAGGTTTGCTACAGCTGTGTTGAAGTCAGAAAATTGTATGGTGTCACTATAGTAAGACACTGACCTTTTAACTGCTGTTGGAATTCAATATTTGCCATAATATTTGATTTAATTTGTGATTCCTATTCTGCACATGACTTTAAAAATAGCTAGATTTGCATTTGCTAGGGTCTATTTAAAACCTTACTCGTGTTACTATTAATATCTAGCTTGACATGCCAGCATCATACAAGTCCAAATGCTCCACTGTCCACATGGAGAATCCTTCATTTTCTTCTGGTCATTGGGAGGCTGCAGAAGAGTTACCAGTATAAACTCGCTTGCTTGCTTGCTTTTTTAATAAAAGCAAAAGACATCTAACAAATTCACATAATAGTTGTGCTTTTTCTTAGAATGAAGAAACTGCTTACGCATTTTGTTTTTCTCATACCGCACTTTGCAAAGCGTCAGTACTGTTAATCCAGACCCCAATGTCCTCAGACACTGACACAGGGTAATGCAATGTTTTCTGAAGTCTGCCAAGTGCCAAGCGGTGACAAAGCCAAATGAAGACCTGAGCAGTTGCAAATATTGAGAAAGAGCTGTCCGTCTGAATTTCATTATTTTGATAGAGCCTTAATGTGACTTTTTCAAGATGCTCATCCAAGTGATGAGTCACTCTCTCCCCTCAGCAACAAAAAGTACTGAACACCCCACAGCTTAAAAGTGCAGGTCAAGAGGCAGAGTATGGAGAGAAGACAAAAGATACTCAGGGGGCTCAGGTGTGGACACTGACATAGTTCTCTGTGGGCCAGGTTTGACTGCAGTGCTCTTGAGGAGGGACTTAGGGTGCAAATGACAGGCATAACCCACCTCTGGCCATTGGTGTGGCTGGGCATCTCCAACCCCCTGTCACAGCAGAAATGGGGCAGTCTTATTCACCCAGACACTGGGAGCTGGGGCACACAGGCATCAGCTGAAGGGTGAAGATGAACTTGGGTACTTTGATGTACATACCCAAGGGTTTGAGTTGAAAACCAAGATCTTCACACTGTCGCTTGTGAAGAGAAGACAGAAACGTTTTGTTGGCCTCAGAACTTGGGAGGAAACCTCATTAGTTTTATTAGGCTGTATAAAGATATAGTTTGGACTCTGGAAAATGTGCAGCAACAGAAATACTTTGACCTCAGCACATATGCCAGCATGGCGTGAAACGTACATTGGAGGCTGATCCTGCAACCTCTGCGTGGTGTGGACTTTGGTGGGCACAACTCTTCTTTCCCTGGTGCAATCTCACCTAAAGGAAGTCACTGCTGATTAACTCCAGCCATAACCGAGGTGAGGCTCAGTGAAATGTCTTTTTTTAAGACATTTGAAGAACATTCCAAGAATGTGTTGTGGAAATGCATATGGGTGTATAAACATTTATGCGCGTGGCAATGTATGTACACAATTTCTCTATAAGATGGTTGCATCCTTAGTTCTGTAATTGGCACCGCTACAGCGGTGGCCAAAAAGATATGCTGATTTACAACAGCAGGGGGTCTGTCTCTGATATTCTAGTGTCTAAGAGAGCCCTTTTTAAAAATTACTTTCTTTCAAGGAAGAAATAAATTTCCTGTATCCCAAGAGCATAAGAAGAGGACAATTCCTCATCTCCAGATTTCAGACCAACATCAACTCCTCCTCCTGAATGAAGTGTCAGTGCTGCATTTCCAAATCAGGATCCATACCTTTGGTCTCTCTCTAGCCAGAGTTGGTTTTGCACCAAGATAGTGTCCTTATTTTTCTCAAGAATGCACAGAAAACCTGTCAAACTCACTGTTTACTAAGTGCAGCAAAAGGATTAGCTGGAGTCCTGTGCCTCAGTCCCTTGAATTCAGGAGCGTGTCACAGCCTACATTGGGAAAGCAGCATAAATAACCACAAATGGGGAATAAGCAATTAGCAGACCCTAGGGTTTCCTAATTTCTTTCCCACACGTGCACACACACACACACACACACACACACAAAAACCACAGGAAGATCTCCGGGGGGAACTTCCACAAAGTGCAGAGAGATGAGCATGAGGGAGATGCACTGGCATGGACCAGTTGTTTCCCACTGCTGGGCCATGATTGACATACACGGTGTTCAACTTCTCTTTTACCATGATCCCTTATTAATACAAAGGATTTGGTGGCAGAAAGGGCCCTTTGGGAGCAGCTAAATGCAGCCTGGGGTGGCACTTTTTCATTTGGAGTGTTTGTAGATATAAGTCTTGCTAAAGCAGCCTGTGGAAGTGGAGTGAAAGGGTGTGGTGATGGCTCACGTGTGCTTCCTCCACAAGCAGGAGCAGATCCTCCCTCCTTGCAGAGCTGGGGAGGCTTCATATGAAGCAGGGGTAGAGGTGTACCCCCCTCGCAGGCTGTGCCACCCAGGTGTGCCAAGAAACATGGGGGCTTGGCCCATGGGACACTTGTCACAGTGACACCTAAAAGAGATCCTTTAGTGAGCCCTGTGGCCATGAGGCTTAGGGTGAGATGGCCTGGGATTTACCCTCAGAGGAAACAGGGAAGCCATGTGGGTTAGTCAGCCAGGGGCATATCAGGGGAGGTGGTGAAATGAGCACAAGAAAAGGGGAAAATAAGGGTGTGAAGCATGGCTTGGTTTGCCCTCTCTCAGACCCTGCCAACCAGGTACTCATCACTGAGAAGTAACAAAATGGCTGATTTTATCTCATCTCTCAGTCTCTAACCTCTGCCACTGCAGTGATGTCAGATGGGGGCTGGGACTGCTGAAACAAAAAAAAATTATTTGGTATGGTACAATACAGCAGATACTGACATCACATCTGAGTCTCTGTAACAACGTACCATCAGTTTTTGGGATGGCACTGATAAACCCCATGTAATTCTGCTTCCAGGAAGACCCTTGAAAAGCATCTGCTTCTGGGGTTGCTCATGGAGTTGATGCGAGTCAGTAGAGACAGTGGTCAGGATCTGGTCCCTGGCAGCAACAGACCTGATTGCCCTTTCGTTCAGGGAGAGGAGAGGTGGCAGAATCTCCTGGTTCTTCCAGAACTGGAGGTGGGCTCTCCTGCTCAGAGTTGTGTCTGTGTGGGCTCAGTATTCAAAAATGAAAGCCGAGATTATCGATAAAATGGGGTAGAAACCGCCAGTTACCTTAGTTCTTAATAATTAACTGGAAGTCCTTTCATGAACTTAGTACCTGAGTGTGGAATTTGGAATCTGACCTTTACTACATCTAGATAAACAGTGTGGCCGAGCTGGTGGCTCTCTCTGCAAGCTCCCCTCCACTCAGCAGCTCAGTTCCTGAAGGCTCTCACACTTCATGCTGCAGTCAGGAGCTCAGCAGAGTCCAGCATGATTCTTCTTACTGTGCTGTTCCTTTGCATCATTTCCACCTACTCAGCCTCTGTTAAAGGTAGGTCTGTAACGGGCTTGGTTCAGCTTTTGCATCAGTGAAGGCACAACCAGTGTGTGTATGCAGATCTGGTTTGCATCAAAAATTGTCAGCTTTACTCAGCTATCCTTGAGTAATGTGAAATGCATTTGGTAGTTAGGTTTAAGCGCTTGTGGCACTCACCTCAGCAGAGGTGATGGAGACAATGTTTTCAGGTGCACAGGGACGGCAGTGTGAGCCAGGAGACCAGGGATCTTGACCTTGCTTAATCAGGACATGTTGTGGGGGCACCGACTTGAAAGGTACTGTTCACACGCTCAAAAGTTAAACACACAGAATGCCCTGGTGGAGCAGAGCCAGGAGTGCTCAGGGCTCTCCTGATTTCAGCTTCTTGGCGGTTGATTCGGCTACCACTGAAGTCAGTAACAAGCATCCTGTTAATTTCATGAGAAGCTTGCTCTGTGGTAAGTCTTGAAAATCTGGATGCCTGCAGAAGCCCCGTGAGCAGGGCTTTACTCAAGTGTCCTGTCAAAGTCAAGGGTATGAAGTCTTGGAGACTGCCCGCTTCAGCAGTGCCAGGCAAGGAAAGGTGTCTGTAGTAGTGATTCTTCATGTGCAACCTCACATTAAAGGTAGAGGAACAGCAACCTTAAAACATGAGCTGAGTTTTTAGTTTTCAGATGTCCTCGTCCTGACGAACAGCAGGGGGGACATCCTGGGTTAGGCTGTTGAAAAGGCCGTAGAGGTGCTCTCAGCGGTGCCACCTCCCGCTCCCTGCAGGGGGTCCAGGACACTGTGTGTGTGTAAGCCCAGAGCAGTAACCTTCCTCCCCTACTCTGTACCCTCTCAAAACAGGAGTTAGGAAGTGGAGAGGTTTGCAGGCAGTGCCTCTACCTGTGAGTGTATTTCATGAGACTGCCAAGTACCGTTTATGGCCAGATATCAGTGTGCCACATTTCTGGTGTCTGTTCTTCCCAGCTTCTCCTTCATGTCAGTTAAGCAAATCTTCTTGATGTGAAGTAATATTTGCTTGTCACTTTACATCCCCAGGGTACTAAGCAAGCATTTTCTCTTTAATTAATCATCACTCTTCAGCTCTGCCAGGTCTAATCTCTCTCTGTGCAGAGAGATTGAGAGCTAAATTACTGGCACAAAGGCCACTTAGGGCCTCAGTGACAGAGCTAGTATTAGGATGAGTGTTCTACCTTTCGACCAGACAGTGCTGCCTTTTGGAAATATTGAGGCCTTATTCTTTTCAAGTCGGGTAGATCGGCACACATAAAACCCTCCTACTGCAGTTCCACTTGAAAAATGTTTTCAAAGAAGCGGATGGGGTTTGCTTTTTAAAGCTATCCAGTATCAGAGGCAGTGGCAAATATGATTTATGAAGGTAGAGCTAGCAAGTAGTTAGAGACACACATGCTGTGCATGCCATATGTATTAATAAAAGGCACAGGACTTGACAGCTGTCTCTACTCATGCAGTGTAACCTTCTGTATTATACAGTATCATGATTTAATTATAGACTTGGCATGTTACCCATAATGACAGACACTTAACATTACTAGTCAAACTATGTGTTATGCACTCCACCTTGAAAGCAAGCACTTCTGACCCCAGGAGACCATGGCCGATTGCAGTCTGTATGTCCATCTCTCCTCCCTTCTCAGCTGGTGGGACACTTGCCATCAGCTGAAATGTCAATGGCTGTACAGGCAGCAAGGATTCCAGTGCTGTGCTGAATACAAAGGGAAGATCTTCTAAAGGGAGGGCTTTCTATTAAGAAAAGTTTCAATCAGAAATGTGTAGGAATATTCCTCTTAGAATAGTACTGGTGTTTTCTTCATGAAAGATGGCGTGAAAATTTACTTACGCTGTTACTGGTTCTGGTCAGTGAAGCTGTGTCTCTGTCTCTCATCTACCATTGCCTCTCAATCTGACCACGATATTCAGTTATCTCTCTTGGCTTCCCCATTTCTACTGGGGTAAGTGCTAACTCCTTGGGACTGCTTTCAACACTGCCTCATCCCTGCTGCTTCCATTATTAGTATCCACTGCTGGCTCACCTTTTCTCATCAATGACACCGGTCTTACAACTAAAGGTGTATTCTGTCGTGGCTCTTGCAATGTTTTCCATGTATGAAATGGTGAAAACTTTCAGAACCTAATATTCTTTTAGCTCCCAGGAATACTTTGAGATTATTAATTTCTTCCATGACGCTTGCAAGAAGCTGCTGCACCATTTGCCTGTCTGTTTCCTTTAGGAGGGAACACCTCATTTGTATGTGGGGACAAGCAAATGCTAAAAGGGAGGAAGAGCAAAGGAACTCCTGCAAAAGGAAAAAAAAAAGATCTATGTGTTCAATTGTGGGGAAGGGAAGAGAATAGGTGAAAGGTGATTTTAACTGAAAACAGAGAGTGAGCAAACCCACAATATCCACCTTAACTTAATAAGGCACTTGTCTCTCAGCACCCAGATAAATTTTCTTCCCCCACTTTTTATCTGTAGGTGGGATTGTGTCACCCTCTGTGCTTAAAATGCACCTAGTGGGCAGTGTTCATAAAATCTCAGCCCTAAGTCATTTGCACTGCTGTTTCTGATGCAAATGAAGGGCATTTTGAACCAGGAAGCAACCAGCTCCAAGGTACTGCAAGGAACCAGGAATGTCCATGAAAGGCTATCCCTGGGCGGGCACTGAGTACCCTCTGCTCTTGAGGGCAAGGTAGCTTCAGATCTGGTAGGAGTGAACAGAACTGGGAAGTGGCTAGGAATTCACAGTAAACCCGAAGGAAGGGTTGTATTCCTCTTGGTCATTTTGTTTTGAACCAGACAAACAAGACATGCAAAACCAGAATAGCCCCATTGTGCCAACATTACTCCTTTAGCCTCCATGAAAAAAAAAAATCAATAGTTACAGCTTTGGCCTCTCACATGCAAACACGTTGCTCCCCCTCTGATTACCAAATTTGCTGTGCCACTTCTCTAGCTGGCGTAAAATATAAGTCAATTTAGTTCTGTCTATCTTTGCCAATTTACACAACTTGCAAACCGAACTTGGCTGTTTTGCTTAGGGAAAAGTTCATTGAAACTGACCTCAATCTGCTGCTGTGCCATCTGAGTGAGCAGGGGAAAGAAGTAAGAGAAATCTTAATAAAATGGGGGGTTTGGACTCTTTGAGGACTGCAGAATATATCCATCTAGCCATGATGGAACTACCATGTGCACCTAAAATGGGATTTAAAATATGAGAGTGAAACAAGACTGGTTTTCCTTTTTTGTAATCCTGTGATTTGGCATTTATTCAAGTGAGTCACATAAAACAGAGGGACATGATACAAATCAAGATACCCTGGTGATTCTCTGCAAGGGACCTTGAACACACTGATTGCATTACAGCATGCTTAAGAATTCGTCTGAGATGTTTTGATAGATTTTTCTTCTCCCCCCTCCCCCTGCACTTGTTGTAAGACAGAGATGCATGTCCCCGAGGACAGCACTTTGTTTTGCTTAGATTAACTGTGTTGTGAACTTTTTGTCTCTGCTCTGTACCTGCTGAACTTCATGAAGAAATTCTTAGTGTATTCAGTGGTGCAGCATTTGGGTGTAGAGTCTTGTGCAGGGCTACTTACAGGTAGCACCTGAGGTTACTGTATGTGTATTTGCTTTATGAATCTTAAAAGCACATTGTGTACAGCCAGCTTCTCTTGCCTGCCTTTGCCTTCCCTTGCCTTCACTTGCCTTACCTTGCCTTTCCTTCCCTCTCATCAGTTTTTCTTGTGTGGATGAGAACTTTGTAGTGACCCACACCAGAGGAGAAAAGCCCTTGAAAGCAGTGAAAAGGGATATTGTGTATAACCTGTGCAACAAAATGTTTGAAGGGTGTTCAGAAAGAGATTTATTTTCCTTGATCACAGATTTTAGGGGCACAGTCTTGATTCCTGAGTCTGGGTAGAGAGTTGTGACACTGCTGCCATACATTCCCCACCTGGCCATGCATGACAGAAAAGGAGAAGATAGGAAAGGGTGTGGTATTAAGTAGTTTTATAAAGGAAAAATAAAAGTAACTTACATAGTAACTTATATAGTACAGATTCAGTTTACACAAATGAGGGTGCAACTGAATCCCTAGGGAAAGTCTGAGTTGTTAATGCAGGTGGAAATGACACCATAAATTGGGCATGCATGTTGCATTTATGCTAGAAATTGGCTTTTATATTCCTTAAAATACATGAGTTAACAGCAGAGACACAGCTATGGGGACAATTATTTAGTTTAAAGAACAAGAGCTTAATTATTTAATCTAAAAAATAAGTTCTGAATGTTTTCATTCCAATCATGTCACCCCTGGGCCAGACTCTCAATGGCAAGATTCACAATAAAGATGCAGGAGATGCAGAGAACAATTTCTGTTGTCTTCAACAAATTTCATCAGTGCATTTCACATTGCTAAGCACACAAATTCCATGATTAATTACAGTATTTTGAGTTGCGAATAATTTTGGAGTAATTTGTGCTGCTAACGTATCCAGAGAAAAGATCTGACAGTCTTTTATTTATATAAGTGCAGGTCTAGAACAAAGGATTTTGTGACCATTCTTGTCTTAAATATGCAGGATAAATGTCAACTTAATCACAAACCCTCCCCAGCTGCTCCAGTGGGACAGCCTCTGTATCAAGGGTAGCGGGATCAGTCCCATAAATCTCTTCTTGGTAATTGTATTTTTAATTTTTCTATAGATGTTTTTAGAGAAAATGATAGATTATTCAAACCACTGTTTTTGTTTTCCAAACAGGGCACACTACTGGACCAAGCCTAAATAATGACAAGCTATATAAGTTTGCTTACTCAGCTGAAGTGTATGTTGATCGCGCGAAAGCATCACTGCAAAAAAGTGCAGGCTATCGGATTTCTTCTGGTGTGGATGTCAACCTCTTATGGAGAAATCCTGACAATGATGATGACCAGCTGATCAAAATTACGGTAATTAATGCCATCAGACGACTTAAAAGTCGTACACACACAACCTTACCTACATTGATCTAGCTGCTAATGTAGTATCAGAGAACTCACTTTCAGAAGATAAGCTAAATCTTTCATTCTCTAGTCTAATCAACTAAAGCCAGCTTCTTTGGCAAGCTGATTCCTATAGAGTGAGATTTCACAAGTATGTAACTAACATCATAAGCCAGAACTTCAGAGTATCTCCTATATTTTGAAATTGCTTCATACAGCTTCTATAGCTTCAAACAACTGGTGTGCAAGCACATACCTGAGGGGTGATAGGTTGTCTGAAGTTCTCAGTTCTAGCCACAAATCACGGCATTTACTAAATACAAACTGGGTTTAGGACTTAACTTTATGGTGAGTTTTTCTGCCACTTATTTCCCCAGTGGAGAGAACTGGTTTCTTTTGTAAACCGAGACATAGTAATCATGGAGGATTAATGATCAGAACCAGAAATGAAGAAATAAAAAATACTTATTATGTGATTTAGTCATCCAGCCTACCCCAGGCCAATGCTAGACTGTTCTCTACCTGAATTTTCTCCGTTTTTACTTTGCTAGATAAAAGATGTTCAGGTTGAAAATGTGAATGAACGTCCAGCTGCTAAAAGCATCTTCAAAGGAAAAAGCACAGAGAAGATCCTCGGGAAGGAATATCTGGAAGCTCTACAGAGGCCCATGGTGCTTGAGCTAGTCCGTGGAAAAGTAAGACCCTTTACTTTAAAATTTAATCCCTCAGGAAACTTGAGACAAATCTTTTCTTAGAGACTTTGAGAATTTACCAATTCACTATCCTCTCAGTGTTTTTAATAAGCCATCATGTTCTATCTTTCTGTATGAAATACAGTAGTTTAGAAGAGATTGTAATTTACCTGTACAAGGGGCCCTTCTAGTCCAAGCCTATTGTGCATTGAGAACACCATGCAGTGTGGAAGTATAGAGCAGATTGGCCACAAATATATAGATACATGTGGATATATGAACAGCTGCTGTGTAAGATTTGTGCTATTGACTTCAGTGAAGCCAGGATTGTGTCCAAGGTCTGAAGGCTGTAAAGGAGATACAGTTTGTCATGAGGGATGTTATACCGAATCTGTGAGGAACAGTGTTAATCACTTTAAACCCTTATCAAATATTTTAGTGTGATTGCTTTTCCCAGGTCTCTAGTTTGCTTATTTACTTCTGTCTCACCTGCAGTTTCAATGGTCCCAAGTTAATGAGCTTGATGCTGAAAGACCTACAGCCTTACATGTTTTTCCCCTACTGGGAAGCTGTCTCCAAAAATCATAAGAGAATGATCAAAGAGCGGGTGGATCTCAGCACGTGCCTGGGTTTTATAGCCTGCCCTGAGAGAGCACCAAAGCATTGTCCCATGGCAGGAGCACCAATGTCCGTTTGTAGCTCTCAGAGTCACAGTTCTGCTGAGAAGGGGATCCAAGTACATCCATCTCACCCTCTTTTTCCCTGCTGAACCTCTCGTGTCCCCTTGCACTCAGCCTATTGTTCTGGCCAAGGAGTGGCAAGGCTTGAGCCATGGCTGCTCCTGCCTCCTGTCCATGGTCCTCCCTCCAGTTGCTTGTTGCATTAGGCCAAGAGCCCCATTCTCCCCTCTGCAGCCTGAGCACTGCTCAGCAGCTGGGGCATGGGCAGAGAGGCTGTGAGAAAGGAGGAAGGTTGAAGGTCACACTCCCTTTTCTCTTCTACAGAGCGGAGTGAGGGCTGTGACACTCTATCCCAGCAGGATCTTTACCTCCTGCTGTAAATAGGCACTGAGCACATACCCTGGCCGCCAGCTCAGCCTGCTGAATTGCAGCTGCTATCAGACCTGCTCAGTAACTTTCAGACTCAACCTTGTCATCAGTTTTACACAACATAAAAGGAAACAGGATGGCAATGGCTCTGAACTGTACACATCCCTAAATGAGAACAGAGGCATCAGAAGAGCACAGTCAGAATGTGTCTGCTCCTAATACATTATGCACTTTCACATGCTGAGGCTGAGGTGTAGTATTAAAAACTTGGGCTTTTTCTCGGGTAGTAGGGTCTGGACACTCCTTTTATAATTTTTTCGTGGTGTCATACTTTCACCCCTGGCACAGTGATTTCACTTTCCAGGGTTGCCCCAAGATAACACATGGATTGTACTTAAAGTTCCTGAAGAAAAGTGCACTTTTAAAAGCACCTTGAATGCAAAGTGGAGGTGCAAAGTCTTGTTACCAGAGGAGAGGCTCAAGCACAAGAGTTGACCATGAAGTGCAAAGGTTCTGATATATTTGACACGTCATTTAAGTCATTCTACCTGTGATTTATCTATGATTCATTATGGGTTTTTGTAACCTGTGATTAAAGTGCAACAGATATTATGCCCCTGTGGGGAGGGATTATCTGAGGATTGTTTAGAAAAAGTAGTTGCTTGTGAAATGATGTGAAATTTCCCATTTCCCTTCTGAATCCCGCTTACAGGAGGAAAGATGCTCACTGCACTGAAACTGTAGTTAGGTTCAACTGAAGGCAAAAACATGCTTGTACTGTTCTCATCAGGCCCTGCAGCCCCTGGAGTTTGCTTAAATAAGGGAAACAGATCCCAATTCAGCTTCCTAATCAGAAAAAATTAAAGGGAGAACCAGAGCAGATCCTCACTATTCCTTTCTTGTTTAACTAGATTTGTTATATACTTTTGAATGCTTTTTTATATACTTTTTTTTTTTTTTATTCCTACAGGTCAAAACCTTTTACTCGTATCAAAATGAACCTGCTTTTACTCAAAACATCAAGAGAGGTCTTGCTAGCCTTTTTCAGCTACAGCTGCACTCTGGTTCTACCCGTGAGGTATGGTGCTGTGTCAGGCAAGATCATCATCACCAGAGAAACAGGTAGAGCCTGATCTGCTCTGGGCGGCAGAGCTGTGGCTCCTGCTGAGGAAGTTCACTTCAGAAGAAGTGACCTGTGATAGAAATCTGCCCTTTGATCCTGTTTGAGGTTGGGGACGTAAAGACAGTCTTCTAAGGAGTTGGTGACACAAGTCAAGTTACAGCAATTAATATAAAGAAGTGGTGAAATCCACTTGATTTAAAATTCCTTTATTGATTTAGCTGAATTTGGTAATAAACCAACTTAAACCACATCACTATAAAAGAGATTATACTGATGATTAAGGTTGGTTGATTACTAAATTCAATTCAGTGGGTGAGACCATTTTAAATCAGAGTATCCACTCAAAATCAACTGTGGTTCAGCTGTATCCATTTCAGCTGTGTTCCACTATTAAATTTCTACAACTGCCCACTTGAGCAAAGCTGGAATTTAACTCAAATTTGTAAGTACAGTGTAAGCTGCCAGGTGTTTCCTACATTTTTTGTTTAAACAAGTATTGTTATGTTTCTTCTTAACCGTCTGTTGAATAGTACCCCTGCCAATCCAAAGCAGGTAGCTAGAAACACTGATATCCTTAAAACTGGTATATTAACCCAAACAGTGCAGCTTCTCAGGTACAGGATCCCAGCAGTAGAGAAAATGCTTCATCTCTGGGAGGTGTTCTGGGGTCCCAACTTAAAATTCAAGAAACTGTCCTAATCTAACTCTTTTTTCTAAGGTGGATGTTTCTGGGAAATGCAATACTACCTATCATGTGCGGCAAGATCAAGTGACTAAAATAAAAGACCTGGACTCCTGTGAAATAGCCAAGGAAGGATTTACCAGCCACAACCCGGTATGATTTCTTTAACAAAATAAAATCTATTTAAATTATATTCTTAGCAACTATTACTCAACTTCTCAAAAATCCTTCTTGCATTACAGAAAGCAAATTCTACATGTAAATTTTGTAGTTTTACTAGCCTGAGCTTCATATGCAGTTCCTCCGGGGAGAACAGGGAATAGATTCTCCTCTTGTATAAACCACCTTGACTCAGCTGTCATTGAGTACAGCATACTAATTCACATAGTTTTTGAATCTCATTATAACATATTTTAGTTTCTATACAGATTTAGAGCACTTTTGTCCTGGCTGTACTGAAGTTTTAAATGATGTGAGGCTTCTTTTTTTCCTTTGGAGGAAAATCCTAGATACAGACACAGTCATAGTGATAACAGTAACTTTTTCCACACCTGCTGTAAATTCCAGGCAAGATGGTGATTCCTGAATGGAGCCTGGTCAAGCTTCCCCGATGTATAGGTGTAATACATCCTGTATTACAGGATGTGCCATAGAGGTAACCGAAGCCCTATAGACCTAATGGTCCTCCACTACTAGTAAAGGTCTTTCTAAGTAGTTACTACTAAGGGCATATGCTGAAGACACTGAGATTCTCCACATCAGAAGGTGACCTTTCTCAGCTCAGAGAAGTACAAAAGCAGCACACACACACTCTCTTAGTAAATGGCCTTAAACACTACGACTGAATTCCCAGTTTTCACACTTACTGCAAAGACTTCATCTTGTTTACAAAACAGATCAAACAAGGAATCTGACTTTGCTTCCCGAGTGTGAACATGACAATCTCATTTACAAGACATTTCTCTGGAAAAGCTTCTCATCTTATTTAAAGTGTACTTTAAACTAAATGTAGTACTGGGCATTTTCTCAGTTGCCACCTCCTCCGTAACTTCCTCTCATTCTCCTTGTTTTTTTCCTCCTGTACATACTGAATTTGGAACATGTGGTACAGAAGTGAGTGGATTCTTATTGCAAAGGGACTTCTTGAGAACTTGGTTTATAGGCTTAGCTTGAGATGTCAGCCCACATGCCCCTTCCTTATGTGACCCTGTTTCATTACAAGTCTTGCCCTGATTTGGAACTGTGAGCTTTTTTCCTATTTTGTTGTTTATTGACCAACCCTCTTTCTGTTTTATTTTTTAATTGTTTTCAGATCTTAGATATTGGTAAAAAAGTCACATCTGCCACAATCTATGTGCTGGAAGACAGTTTCATTAAATCCATTAAGGCAGAAGAAAATTATGTTTTCCTTCTGAATTTCCGACGAAAAACAGGTGCCAAAATAGTTTCAAAGTAAGTTGAGCAATTTGACTGTCATTGACAGGACTAGTGGTTCAGGTCAGGTTATATGTGTGCGCCTTATAGAATTGAGATCTAAGGCTGTAAACTCTGCAGGTGAGGAGTCAGGTCTCTTTTGTATCCATATGGTGCCTAGTCCAACTTTGATTAAGGGTTTTACCATGCCACATATAATAAATAATGGTATTCATAAAAAATTAACTGAAAACAAAGGAATTGTCCAAAACGTTTAAAACTACCCATCAGTGCTATAGGTGTTCTGTTTGTGTGTCTTCTCATTTCTTAAGAAATACTTCTGATGGATCTCCATTTCTAGTATGTGAGAGTTTGAAAGTATAGAAAACAAAATCTACTGCATAGAAAGGAAATACCAGTGAAACTAGATCTGTGTTAGACTCCAGACTCCAAAGCACTGAAAGTTTGGAGATGCTCATACAAGATAAATGATTCAGGCATCTCAATAGTATTAGATATTAAAAAAAAAAAAAAAAAAAAAAGTACATTCAAAATCTCACTTTCTAGATCTTCTTAAGAACAAATATATGAAACATTTCAGAATGTATATGGTTACTGAAGTTTCTTCATCAGGAGCTATAAATCCATGCTTTAGAGAGTCTCTTATTTCGGTATTTTATTCCACATAACTCTAGCGGTAATTCTGCTGGTATCAGATATTTCTGTGACCTTAAAAAACCCATAGGTTAGCCATGTTATGAACATTTTAAAATAAGTGCTTCAATAAACTTGTGTTTTATATTTTTTGCCCGTGGAGGTTTGTTGTGTTTTTTTTTTTTTTTTTATTTCCTCTTGCTGTGATTTCTGCATTCGTGCACTATTGAGCTCTAATGGTGTCTTCACTGTCTGGATACACAGGCAGAAGCTGGAGCTGAAGTCAGTACAGGCAGGCCCTGGACTGATAGCTGGGAAGCAAGTTGCTGGTGTGATCAAGACCTTGGACTCCAGCTATGTTGCCATGCCACTAGAAGCAGAGCCAGTGAAATCCGAATGCAAGAAGTGTCCTTCAGTAAGTAAACACAGGTTCATTGGACGTTGGGTCGGCTGGCTGAGCAGAACAAGTGTGAGAAGAAGTTTCTGTCCAAGCAGCCCACTAGGAGAGGTCTAACACAGCAACATAAAACGCTCCCTGGAGTGGGGAGTATGGAACTGATGCAATTGGGTGCTCCACTCCACAAGGGTGTTTCAAGATTTACCACTGGAAGTACCAACCATTTTGCTCTCCTTCCAAGATTGAGTGCACTATTTCTCAAGACCACTAGAAAATACAACACCCTTTTGGTTTTAACTTACCTTTGCCGACCATGAGTTGGCAGAGGCTTATTTCCTCTGGGTGATGGAGTGGGAAATGACTTTTAAGATGGTTGGCTGGTGTTTATAAACAGTTCTGTTATGGAGGAGCTGAACTGTTCCTAAAAATTAAAGTTCATTAACCACTCCTTAGGCAGGGTAAACATTTGTTGATAATATATTAAGCTTCTTCTTACTGCCTGACCCTGAGGAAATCTTTTATTTAAAAGACTTTATAGGTATTTTATAAGTATAAAATGGGGCTCTGGTATTCTTGGGAAGTCCAATACTGTTGTCATTTTTCCCTGGAAAAAAATTTCCTTGGTTTTTTATATTTAAGATGTTTGAAGACTACTGGGTACTGTAAGTGCATCATAAACTAATATAAGTTACTACAGTTACTTAGCAAACAGTATTCATGCTATTACCGTTGTGGAATGAATTTAGCAGTGAATGTGAACGTTAATGTAAAGATCATTATTCTCTGGTTTTGATATGCAAAATACAGCTTCTACGTAGCACACATAATTTTAATTCTCCAAAGATACTCCTTGTGAGCACAAATACCTTCCTATATTGGAATTTGTGCTTATTATTTGGAAGCAGCATTACACTGTAATAATTGTTCTTGTTTGATGCTTGTTGAGCCACAAAGAAGACAAAAAAAAATATGTTTGGGGAAGTGATACAGAAATGAGGGTGCATGTGTGCTGGAGCAGTTCTGAGCAGGGAACATCAAGGGATCTCAAACAGAGTAGAGACAGGTGTTTTTTCCCTGACTCTGCCCCTCGGGCTTTGTGCTGACCCATTTGTCACTTGGAACTGAGTTTGTCATAACAGTTAAAATTTCCAGACCAGGATAACAAACATGGGGTATATTTCCAGTGCACTGCCTGGGGACTGAGCTAAGTCATTATAAACTTAGTGGCACGATGAGAATGAAGTCCTGCTTTCTCACTGTATTTTTCAGTAACTGCTATGAAAAGATGGGGTCTATAAACAGAACACTGTATCCAAAGCAGCAACATAACATATGGTGCTTATATATCATAGTATACATTAATGCCCTGCTGACATGCTATGCCTTGGAGTTTTCATTTTCAAAGCCCCTTTTAAATCATAGCAGGTCCATATGAATTTGGTGTAATAACCACTACTATCCTCATTTCACAGATGGCAGCACTCAGCTTCTCTGAGGTTATGGCAATTGTTTACATTTAAATTTGGGCCTAGATTTCTGTGTTTAGACACCATAAAGCATGTTCTTTTCTGAAGAGCTCATGCATCTTACACTTTGTTATGCTCATGGTTCCTACAGGAATAGATTCTTGCCCCTTTTTATTCTAAGGTGGGTTGTTCTGTCTAGTGCAGCCAGCCTTTGTGGGTTGGTAAACAGCTGTCAGGCACTGACATTCAAACCCATCTCCTCAGTTTAGAACCTCTTGGTTTGGCTGGAGTTTTCCTAGGGTGCCCACAAGACTTCTGGTCTGATCTTCCGGTTAGGGAAGCTTGACCAAGCTTGCTGAGTTGCCATGTGGAAGTGCGTGCATCTTGTGCCTGACTCTTTGGGTCATTCAATCCAAACTGCCTGACGTTCACATCAGGAGAATGAGAGCCCCTGCAAAAGCCAGTTGTGAATGCTGTTTTTAATGCCATGGTCACTGCAGGAGATGGAAGCTACTCCTTGTAGCAGTTGAATGGCTAGAGCACCCTGCGAGGAGGAAGAATTGCTCTCCATTTTCTTTTGCTTGAAATGGCTCCAGCTTTCATCTCCTACCTCGCTCTTCTCCAGGGTGTGGGCTAAACTGGCTAAGAGCAACCCACACAGCCAGGCTCTGCACAGGAGAAAATGAGGTTAGATATTTTTTTGCTGGACTATGGTGCAATTTCAACAGGGGGAATAGAAAGTGCCCCATATGATTATCCAATTTCAGCTTATAATAGCAACACTGACCTTGGTGCTAAGCACTAATCACCAGTTGAGGTTAAAAGACCCATCTGTGCCTCGGAACATGAGCTCCTCCCAGCTGGTCATTAATCCTCAGGAAATATCCTATGTCTCAATCATTGTTGCCTAATTATTGTTTGTTACAGTCGATAGAAGTTGCACTCTGTACTGATGAATGATACTTCTAATTGCCAGGAGGTTCAAGTGCTATTGCCCAATACAAACTCCACAAAGAGTGGAAGTATTTTAGTAAAGGTCAAATGGGGTGCTAGTGTTATTTCCCACTCAGGAAAACTGCAGTAAACACTGCTGCAAAGAACAGCTGAGTTTTCACCAAGGAATGTTCTCGATAATTTGAGATAACAGAGGCAAGGCAAGTGTGAGAGGAAAGGTCAAAATACCAGCACCAGTTTCTTGTGGGAGTGTATCTGGAAGGACAGATATGGGTGCTTTGGTACCGTGTTGGCTCATTTGGGTAAAAAATGTGGTGTGGGAATAAATACAGCAGCAATGTGTGAAGAAGCCAAAACCTGTTCTAATACCATATTACCTGTCATTTTGTACAATAGCTACAAATCCATCTGTAGGCAGGTTTATGAATGAAAAAATGGGAATTACTTGTTGAACATTTACTCCTGTCCTACACTAACCACTTAAAAATTACCGTCTTCATGGAAAATATGATTAATTTGTGTACTGGGGATTTTGCATCTCCCACTTAAAAAAGAATTACTTAGGAGAAAATGGGAGCGGAAAGAAAACAGCATATTTACCAGACAGCACAGTATATTTGCAAGAGAAGAGAATTCACTTTATTCCAGTTACAGTATAAATAAACTTGTTTTGTTCCAAATTAGATTGTGGGGAAATACTGAAGCGTTAGAAGAGAGACAACTATAGAAATGTTTCAAAGATATTTGTTCTGGGATAACATAAATTAAGTAATATTTAGCTAAAGGATCATCAATCTATTGGATTTCAGCTAATTTGAGCAATAGCTGGCCCACATGTCTGCATTTTGTAAGCCTGATTTTGAGAATTGAAACCACAATCTCTGAGATTTGACATAATGTGAATTGGTTTGCAGCTTTCAGAACACTGGAAGAGCATCAGAGAACATATGCATCCTGAAAAACTTTCCACAGCTGAAGCTGCAAAAAGCTTTTTGTCCTTCATTAAGAGCATCAGAACAGCTACGAAAGAGGAGATACTGCAAGTTATTAGAAGTGAAAACAAAGATCTTCTGTAAGTTATCATGAACAGGCTTCCAAAAGGTTTAAGTTACTTGAAACTGCAGAAGGGCAAATTACATTCAAAGAGATTGAGTTCTGCTGGTGTTGTGCTAGCAATGCAAACCCAGTGGTCAGTACTGACTACAGGAAAAGGATTTTTTTTTAAAGCAGCTGTGTTTATTCTTGTAGTATAATATATTTTCAGCACACCGTTCAGCCAACGGGATCATATCTACAGTGCAAGGGCAACATGGTTTGTAGTATAGCCAAAGGTTCTCATCCCACCTGCTTGTTCTGAAACATTCTATAACTTGTTCTTGACCTGCCCATTTGTTTCTTTCAATCAGAAATAGAGCAAAGAAGGGAAAGGTTCATGCCCGGATATTGTCCTAATATTGGAGTTTGATTGTGTACAGTATGCGCACTGAGACTTGAGAGTTGAAAAGGATTTTTGATTCATATGGTCAGGATCTTTCAAACAAATTATAGCAGTTGTTAGCAGTAGAGATAAACCTGAGAGTAACTCAGGCAGCATAGAAGGCTTTTCTCTACGTGCCATTGTGTATGCAGTACTAAACCACTTTTCTACATTTACGACCTTGTCCTGTAAACTTTGATACACTTGGCATAGTTTCATTTTTTAATACTTATTTTGGTCCCCTATTTGCATAAATTTAAATATTACTCATGGATATTATTATTAGCTGGATTTCCTGAAGCAATTGAGGGACACATTTTTTTCCAACAAGAGTAAAAGATTCTTTTACCTGCAATGAAGAGACCTTTCCAAATTAGCTTCTTTCTTTCAGTATGTAGAAAAGTCTTTTCAGTATTGTCTAGCTCATTGCAATGATATGTGCATTTAATTTCCACTTCTTTATAGTCCACAGGTTGTTGATGCTGTAACCTCTGCTCAGACACCAGAATCACTGGAGGCCATGCTGGAATTTCTTGACTTTAAGGATGCAAGCACTTCTATCCTGCAGGAACGATTCCTGTATGCCTGCGGATTCGCTTCTCACCCCAATGAAATGCTCCTGAAATCTTTAACTGTAAGTCAAGGGACAAAACAAATACAACAGGGTTAATACTCTTAAGCTTCATCCCAGTCAAAGCAGCAGGGAAAGAGAAATGACTGTTGCTGTTTCCAGTTTTCCTTTCCTTATGCCTCGCAGGGTTTGCTTTAAGCGTGCCAGTAACATAGAGCCTGCAAACAACAAACATTTGTAGGTCCAGACTGAAACTTTGTAAAATGTTATCGATATCTACCACTTGGAAAAGAAACATAATACTGAATGTTGGGAAACCATTTGAGTGTTGTTTGATTGTTGCCTTATCAAAGTCCTGTGACCATATAAATACTCTCTTCTTCTTTTTTTTTTTTAAACATAGATCCAAAAATGAATATACTATTTGAGACATTGAATGTAACACAAGAGGAAAATGGCAGTTATTATATGTAATGATAGAGCTGTGCTCTGTTAAACCTGAGCCCAGGCCATTGTGGTAATCACTGCCTTTGCACTGAACTAATGTTTACAGGAAATGAGGGAGTGTATTCAACGCACTACAGACTGTGGTTCGTCACATTTAGACCAAGAGACTAACAGCATTGCTTTTACATAACAGGATAAGTTCAAGGGTGATATTGCAAATGAAGAAATCAGAGAAACTGTGGTCATTGTCATGGGAGCACTCATCAGAAAGCTGTGTGACAGAGGAGGCTGCAAGCTCCCAGTGAGTATCTGCTGTGCACTGCTGGCTAAATCCTGGTCTGCAACACAAGAGAATGATCCCTGCTGACATTACTGGGAGAGCATGAGAGACATGGGAAGCATATTCTCCCATTTTAAAATAAGTTCTTAAACTCCTATGTTTGATAGAGAGAGGAATACTTTTTAAAATAATGATGTCTACTTTGTCAGTTTTAGGCTTTCATCTGGTCTCTTCCCTTGTCTTTAAATTTCTCTAGTTTTCCTTTGTCTGACAGAACTTTTTTTTCTCACTGCCTAGTCTGTCAGCAGAAGCAGTACTTGTGCTCCCGTGTCCAAAACCTTTGCATGTCCTCAGAGAAACACTGGCAAACTCAAGATCCATTTAGTATTTTCAATCACCTTAGCTAATTTCTCCTCTGTGAAGAAAATTAATTGGTTCAAATACTCAACTGTGTACCAGACATGCATAGAACAACCTAGGAGGAAGACTATTCCCTTGAACATAGACTGAGTAGATGCTGGTGTTAGAGGACTAGGATGAGGATGATCAGATAAGGCACTGCTGCCTGCTGGATCTGTGCTATTTGGAACTGCAGCACACTGCCAAAAAGACACAGAGCACCTCAACAGGCCTTAGGAATACCTTTTAATTTCCCTTGTTAACTGCCAAGCACTCTCATAAAATGTTTTGAGGCACTAAAGAACAATTCCCTTGGTTTTTTTTTGTGGGGACATCTTGGCCCCACAAGGAATACCTGTGAAGCCCCTGAATCAGGGCAGGAGCAGCTAGCAAATGATAAAACTGCCAGGTTTATCTGGACTACAGGACCAGGTGTCACTGTATCTGTAGTCACTTTGATTATGCTTGAAGGTTATGCTTGAAGGAAGCCATCAACATAAGCTTTACACATTTGTTAACCCTGTGAGATGATACTTTCAAACAAAAACATGCTAGAACCCAGCCCTGCCCCTCATACTTTTGCAGGGGGAAAAGAAGTAGGTTTATGATCACCGTTTAAATGTGCTGTTGATTTTCTTTAGTTTGTTGTGGAAGCCAAAAGGTTGATTCTGAATAGACTGGAGAAGGCCAAGAAAGATGACAATGTGAGGATGTACCTGCTGGCACTGAAGAATGCACTCCTTCCCGAAGCAATTCCACTGCTTCTGAAGTATGCCGAGTCAGAAGAAGGGCACATTAGCAGTCTTGCTGCCACTGCCTTACAGAGATATGATCCTTCTTTTCTCACCAAAGAGGTAAGAAAACATACTGCCCAAGAAGAGAAGTGCAAGAGACTGTATTAAACAGTGGGATTGAGTGCAATCTCATTAAGTTTGCCAAAGACACCAATCTGTGTGGTGCAGTCAACATACTGAAGGGGAGGGATGGTCTGGTGGACAGGTGCTACTCAGCCTTTGGCTCCAGAGTCCCCCACAGCCATCAAAGGTGGCATGCAGTCTGCAGGGAAAACTGGGCTCCCTTCCCAAGAGGGAACACTTGGGCACCTGTGCAACCCCTGTTCTCTCTTGTGCTTTCACAAAGCCAGGAAGAATGCACAAAACAAGACAAGGATAAAATAGCTGCATCTTACCCTGCAGCCTCCAAGAGTAGGAGAAGACATACAAAACATCTTTACCCGGCATCTCATTTCATACCTACTGCTGGCCACCAGAACCAAGGTTGTCAGGGTGCTGCTCTGCAACTAACATGCTGGAGGCCATTCTGTCAGTGGGGCTACATGGCTTTCCATGGACTTACCTGTAAAAGAGATGTGGCACAATCTTCTCAGGGATGTGAAGCCATCACAGGCACTATCTATAAAATTAAAACCACAAGATTCTTGATCTTTTAAAAGTATATATTTCCTTAACTGTCAAGGAAATCTCTCTCTTGATCTTACCACTGCCACATTAATTTGATCTCAGTGCTGCTGCTTATTTACAGCCCCGCTGTGAAAACCAGTGTGGAAGGCTGTATTTGGTCTGTGGCTTGAGAGAACATAACAGATGTCCCACTTGTCCTTGTGGTCACTGAGCTATACATGTCTCGTACATTCCAAAAGGACCATGAAAAACAGGGTGCTGAAAATATATCCTTATGTATTAGCCTTAGCTATGGAGCTAACTTAAGCTAACTTAAGCTGATATTATAAACGAGATTCCAACCTGTGCTTTGCCCAGCCATCTGTATGAGCATTGAGTGAATAATGTGTTTCCTGACCAGGTGAAGGAAACAATGAACAGGATATACCACCAGAATCGTAAAGTCCACGAAAAGACAGTGCGAACCACTGCAGCTGCTATCATCTTAAACAGCAACCCATCCTACATGGAAGTGAAAAACATCCTGCTCTCCATTGGTGAACTGCCTATGGAAATGAACAAGTACATGCTCTCCATGATCCAAGACATAATTCACTTCGAAATGCCTGCAAGGTACATTAAGTTCAGTATGAGTAAATACAGCCCTTCCTTACTTCTTTGCAGAGAACAAAAAACCACACAGATTCTAACAAATTACTAAAATTTGAGGGAAGTATAAAAGGATGCTTGATTTTCATGTCAGTTTTGGGTGTTGTTAATTCAGAATAAATTTAATTGACATTCTTTTAATAGTCACATTTTCACAGGCACAAATAAGAATTAGGCACCTAACTTGCATTACTGTGAAAAATGTCACCTATTGGTCTTAACTCTCTCAGTGGATCACTTGTTTTTATATTTTCAGAACCAGTGAACTTTAAAAAAAATTTAAACATCTCAGCATGAGAACAAAAATAATCAAAATATCTCTTCTTTTCAAAATCATTAATTTGCAAGCAAGAACTTTTCCTGCCCTTCTTCCTATGACTGTAGGGAGTACCTGAAACTGGAAAAGAGACTCTGGGTTAGGGCAGATTTTTAGTTGGAAAAGGTAATGGTTTTGAAGACCCTCTCTTCTACTGGGAAATTCACCCTCTCTGAAATTTGATGTTTCTACAGAAAAATAATACATTTTTTACTGTAAAATTTTTGTATCCAAATGGTTTTGATTGTTTGTTTTGAAATACCACAGCAAAACAGTTCGAAAAGTTCTGAAGGACATGCGTACTCATAACTATGACCGCTTCTCCAAGACGGGCTCTTCCTCTGCCTACTCTGGCTATATTACACGTATGTAACCATGAAACTGCCTTTTAACCCTGTTTGTGTTCCCAAACATTTGATTAATCCACTAGTTTAGTCACAGGTACCTTCTTTCTTTTTTAATTAAGGTGGTCCTGATGTATCATCCACATACAGCCTTGACATCCTCTACTCAGGCTCTGGCATTTTAAGGAGAAGTAACATGAACATCCATATTTTTGACAGAAATGCTGAACTTCATGCCAGCCAGGTAACTGTCACACTGTACATAAAAACTAAAGCCAGTATGTGGTCCTTTTCTTACGGCTTCTAAATCAATTCAGCTAATGCTTAAGACCCTAAGGTTTGCTGCACTGGGCAGAGAGCAAGCCAACACTGGGAAAAACCCCACAGTGTTTACCCTGAACAAAAAGACAGGTGTTTTGTTCTGCATCAAGTTCTGTGCTATTTATTTGATGTAATCAGTAAAAGCTTTGTGAGTTTGTAAAATTAAGTCCTATTTCTGGTATGTCACAGAATGGAAAAACAAGGAGTAGATCAAATGCACAAATCAAACAGATTTTAATGAGATCCCAGTGTTTGAGATTTCTCCTAAAGTTGGCAAGAACTTTCAATATTATAATGCTGCTAAATCTATGCAGGACAAAAATTGTGCGGTGGGACATCTCTGGGTTTTCCTCCCAACTGTCCGAGGAAAATAGTCTTATGATGGAAGGGAAATTTGTTTGAAAGAAAAGTAGTCTCAGGATTGTGATCTGCATGTGGGTAAATCCTGCCTGCACCTAAAAACATGCCATGAAATTATTTTATTTTTTGTTTTTCTAGCTGCTCAACCTAGTTCCATTAAGTCTTAACCTCATACTTTTACATCTGCAGCTAGACAAATTAGAGTTAGGCTCTTGGACATTAGGAAGACATGTAGGGTTGTTGATAGTTTGAGTCAGGCAGAATTTTTTCCATTGATTCTGTATCACTGTTGCGTTGTAGGTGGTGATCGAAGCTCAGGGTCTGGAGTCCATAATAGCTGCAACTCCTGATGAGGGCGAGGAAAACCTGGACTCCTTTGCTGGCATGTCAGCCATTCTGTTCGATGTCCAACTCAGGCCAGTTACATTTTTCCAAGGGTATGGTGATTTAATGTCTAAAATGCTCTCAGCAACTGGAGATCCCATGAACGTGGTGAAAGGACTTATCCTCCTGACAGATTACTCACAGGTACTAATAGTACACTATTTGCTTCTTTTTCTGTCTCTTGAGCACAGATGCTCCCTCCCCCACACTGTTGTTGTAGGACATCTTATTTTCTTCCTTTCAATGCTGATTAACCTGACCAATGTTACACAGGATCCTCTTACTGTGGGAGCTATAGGAAAGTCATCGGTATTAAAAAACAGAATTAGATTACATTAAAACAATTTAGAACAAAGGTGAGGACACATATTGTAGAAAACAAAGTAACACTAAATGAAAGCAAATCCAACTGAGTTTTCTGTTAACTCATAGGGCTATTAGCTATGAGCTCCCCTCCCACAGTTTCTTATAATACAGTATTGTCCCATGTGGCCACCTAAGTTTTCCTCTGCACAAGTTGTTCAGGGACCTTATGTCCACTTAGGCAATGTCAGGTCAATGAATCACTGGTACTCAAACTTTCCCACATAACTAACATTCAAAGAATAATGCTAAGAGGTCCAAATTTCAAATATTTATTACTAGGCAAAACAAGGAAATAAAATGAGGGTTACACAGTTTTTATGCAACTGTCACCCCAAACGGTCTGCTAATTTTATGCTTAAATAAATTCACATACAAATATAACTGGCTACTTATGTATTAATAATGTATTCTTGGAGGACAAGAATCTAGACATCTCTTTCAAAGTGCAGGGTCAGCACTTGGTTTGATATTTTTGCTCTTCCCAAGCAGGGATCTCTTTAGAACCTGTGAATTTAACAACTGTACTCAGCTTATGAAACATCTGCAGTCTCAAACTTTACTTTTTACTTTTTCCCTTTAATTTTTGTCAAAAGAAAGTGCCAAAAGCAGATGATGATGAGACAATCCACTCTGATCAAAATTACATAGAAACACCCTCTGCACATGACAGCTTTCCCCATCTGAACCCAACTCAAGCCCTTTATGATATTATGAGTCCAGAGGGCTTCCCAGGTAGGGCACAAATTGACTAACTAAGCTCATTCCAGCAATGCTTTACAGTTCACACACAGATTACTGGCAAAAACTTTACTGTGACCTATTCAGTAAACAGACTGAAGAGGTGAGAAAGATAGTCATGTCCAGCCCTGAGCACAGGAGCATTTAGAGAACTAAGTATTTTCCAACTGCTGTGCATGCACCAAGCTCCACACATACTCTGGCTGAATCAGTTGGCCAGACACCCCTAGAGCTTGGTCAGCCAGCAAATTCTCCACTCCTTGGCTTTGGAGAACCTCACAAAAGTCTGGGGCACACCAGGGCTGGGACTTTGTGTCATTTTTAACAATATCAGGGTGTAATATTTTCAGTGGGTTGCTGCCTCTCTGGAAGCTTGGGCAGCAATGTGGTGAGATGGGATCTCACCCTGCTTTCTCTCTTGGGTTGTCACTACCACAGTGGGTGCCTAAGCTCAAGCAGTGGACACAACCAAAAGTGCATGTTCACGACCAAAAAGGCTCTTGTTCTTACCTCCACACCCAACAAAGGCAGGGATTGTTTAAAGCACTGTTGAATGCAGCTTCAGGATGAGCTGTGTTTTAAGCACAGCCTGTCTTTCTAAGCATGGCCTTACAGCCACGCTCCAGGTGTCAACAGCACATCAATATGGTTTAAGCACTTCCACGTGGCCAAGTTAAGCTTCATTAGAAACACCTTCCCCTGCAAATTCTTGAACAGTGTTTACATCTGTACGAGAAAACGCTGTCAGAATGGAAGTGCGAATGACCCAACACTGGAACTGAGGAAAAGACAATGCAAGAGAGCCATAATTAATATAGCTTCTTGATAGTTAGGTACTATCTCCACTTTCCCTGGCCAGCATGGACAGGCCTTGCCCAGAACATAAGCCCCCTTTACAAATTCATACTGTAGACAACCATGTCAAATGTGGCATTATCTTCTTTCAATGAAGAAAACAAGGCATGGGAAACAGTGCTCATTCTGTAATACCAAAACTCGGTGTGCCACAGCTGGACACACTTATATCAGAACAGGTGAAAACCAAACCAAAATGTTAGACACATACAGGACAGATGAAATCAAACATCAAAAGGACAGCTTGGAAGCCAAGACTGGAGCTTAAAAATGGGGCAATAAAATTGTCATAGAAGAACTAATGTCATATTTGGGTTCCAGTTTGTGCATTGGTACAGCCCGATTTTGAGAGATATGATTTTTAAATACTAGAAAAGTTCTGCTCCCCTATTGCTGCTTATAAGGATCATTTTGCACAGAAAGACCAAAACTGGATTGTACTCAAAGTGCTGTAAAATCTACCAAATAAGACCACCTCCCCCCAAAAATAGTTTCCTTTCATTGACCTTACAACAAGCAGTAGTCACAATAGGCTCATTTAGGAGAGGTGATTTCCAAATTAACAATATTGCTTCTAAAGCTTACACTCCTGCCCATCATCTATGACATATTTACTCACGACTCCACAAACTGAAATCAGAGTGTATTTTCCCAGCCATTGCTGTGTTGTTTGAGGTCTAAGAATAACTGCCCAGAAGTTATACTCTCTCTATGAAATAAACAGCTCTCGTAAAACTGTTTTTGAAACTCCTAAGTCACCTGCATTAAAGTTCAGTAGTGTTAATAGTTCTCCTAGGCAACAGACCTGCCAGAAGCACAGAGAAATTAAATACTATATTAATAGGTCAGAGAAACCATTTGAAAGCTAGACCCCATTGGAAGATAGCCAGTTCCCAAAGAAGTGCCTGTTTCAGCTGTCTCTGTGTTGCATTACAGTGCAGTACATAAAGATTTTTTTTAATTGAAACATAGCATGTTGGATCATTTAAAACGGTAACAAACGACCAATTCTGATCTTTTGGATCACATTTTCCACTGCCAATGAGACACAAAGCTTAAAATAGGAAGGGAAAGGAAAATACTTCTCCCGAGGAGGCTGGGTCTCTGTGATTTACACCTCCCATCCGCCTGGATTGGATTTGCACATGAGACGAAGGACAGGACTGAACTCTAAATAAGGAAATAGATGAGCTAGTAAAACACAAGACAAGCACTCCTTAGCTTCTCTGCTGGTTTCAGTGACAAATATGACTTAATTCTAGGTAGGATTTAAGCCTTAAACTGTGCAGCCTACTTTATTGTTATTGGGTGCAATTTGACAATGCATCCAAAAATATCTGCTCCTCTGGTTGTGTGTATATGTCTCTGCCAGCACGTATACTGTTACATCCTCACCCACTAGCAGCTATCCACCAATTCAGTCCCAATTAAAAGCAAAATAAGATAAAGTAAAACAAGCTTTATTTCCACACCTAAACAGACCGAAAAGGGAAGTATTTTATGCCCCATTGCAGTCAGTGGAAAAATTCCCTTTGATTTCAGCAATCAAATGATTGTTATTTGGGTGAAAGTTAGAAATCAGAGCATCATATGACCACACTTGCAGAGAGCGTGCTGGATTTATAAGCCATAGCCAGCCCACTGCATTCTTTAAAACTCAAGCCCACTTTAGCAGCAGCTGACGGCCAAGTTGGTTCTGCCAAGTCGGTTCTTTCAAGGAAATAATTTTGAAGATATTGAAATTACCCTAAAAGGTTAAGTAAACATGTACAGCCACTGTAATTATCCAAGTCTTTGATTACAGCAGGAAAACTCTCATGCTCTGAATAAAAACCTTCCTCAGTGTTGCTCCTTGCTATAGGGATTAGGAAGCTAGACTGCCTGTCTCTGCTTGCTTCCTCCTTAAATCTTGGGACAGCATTATTTGGAGCCACTGGACTACTGAATAGCTAAGAAGAGACAAGAGACTTCTGAGGTGCCTGGGCACCAGTGGAGGAAATTGAGTATTCACATGTCCTACAAATGCCTGCAGCATTACAGGCACAGAAACCTGGGAGGAGGAGGTGCTCTATAATTGAGGCACATGATCAAAATAAACTTTCCCAAGTTAGTAAAGTTTCTTTTAAAATGATGAGTTTATCCACTAGTTCTTAGGGAAGCAGAACAACTGTATAAAGTGAGTTAAATTGCCAAGCTGGGTGAACCTTAAAATCTTGGCTGTAAGTCAAAACTTAAAAGTAATGAACTGACATGACCCTGAGCTATATTATCGCTTCCGAAATGGACTTCCACGTGATGTGTTTCTAGTCCATCCGCAGAGGCTTCACGAAACCATCAGCACACTTGATGGTGGATGGAAAATGCATTAAACACAAATTTACAGAGGCAGTTAAGTGCATTAGCTTATGGGTTTGGCCACCCAGCCACTGAAGACGTAATCCCTCTCATGTGGTGGGCTTGGAGCCACTACACATGGCACAATTGGTGACAGCACTTTGCATCCTACTGCCAGTACAGGGCTGCCTTCAGGTAAGCTCAAGAAGTCACACTGCGCCACACCATTGCTGGGGTTCCAGCAAGGAGTTTGAATAAGCTGGACTGCCATCAGAGCCTCCGTGAGGCTTGTGTGGTAGCTCTTGGAGACTTGATATTCCTTGCATGATACTCCTTGCAGCAATAATGCCAGCTGGCACACAGGGGAGAGGGGAAGGATGCAAAGCACCTTGCCGTAGCTTCATCCCATTTTCGAGGGAGTGAGGTACATCAGGATGTTTTGTTCCACCCTTCCAGAAAAGCACTCTATTCCTTTCTGCTCCTGAAAAATGACAAGTGGTGTGATTGCACTACAAAAGGGCATAAGGAAACCTCTGAGGTCTGCAGTCAGTAACCTGTGCTTTTTGATGGCTCCAGGAGATTCAGCTGCAGGCTGGGCCGGTGGCCAGTGCGGAGTTCCTGGGTGGACTGGCCATTGACATCTCAGGAGGGATGGAGTTCAGCCTGTGGTACAGGGAATCCAAAACCAACGTCAAGAACCGGTGAGACACTCACAGCACATGCTATAGTTGTAGACAGCCCAGGCTCCTGAGCCTTGGTAGTCCCAGTGACAAGGATTTAAATATAAAAGACCTTGCAGATGAGTTAGAATTAAATAATTAAATAAATAGAATTAAATAGTTATGTGCATATATATATTTGCGTGTTTGTAATTTAATTTCCTCTTTATTTTTGTGTTTTGAAATAATTGTAATGCCTGAATTTATTTGTAGGGTAGCCGTGTTTCTAGCTGGTAACACCGAGGTGGATTCCTTCTTTGTAAAAGCTGGCATGGAAACCACTTTGGAAGTAGAAACGGCATTGGACTTCATCTCCACGGTGCAGTTTTCACAGTACCCATTTTTAGTCTGTATGCAGATGGACAGAATTGAGTCTCCGTTCAGGTAAGAACTAAGAGCTCATAATTTCTGAGGTGTCCTTCCAGTCAGCTGCTGAAACTGGACATTTTGGTTTTGAGAGCAATAAGAAATTAACAACTGAGGCCAAATTTCATCCTAACACGATCAGGTGCAGTGTAGGCTGTTACACACACCAACCTCTCTGCTAACCCATTCTTCCCTGTCCCTCTGCCCTGAGATTCAGAAAGAACCTTTTTGAAGATCACAACTTGCTCTAAATGTACACTTTAGTAAATTTTTTCATCTGGCTTTGCAAGTGAAATAACTGAAGTGCAAGGACACTGGTCCCCTCATGTACAATCAGTTCTGACGGTGACCTGAAACTTTGCCAGCAGTAGTTGTCTGTTCCACTGTGGAGATAGGAAGTGCATAGCTATAAGCTAGCTGAAGTGGAAAGTTTTCTTTGGCATTTGGTGTTTACTCGTGTCAACAAAAGTACCTGGTGTGTTAAGCTCTTGCATCCACTGTGTCCTATAATACTTTATTAAGGCACCAGTTTTCCTGAAAACTAAACAACTGTGCAATAGATTTCAAAAGATACTTTCCAGCAGCCAAAGGATAGTAATGGAATTGGGTTTAAGGGGCTTACTACTCCCTCCTGATCCCTATTCCTAAGACCTCAGAAGGGTAACATTTTTTGCAGAGCCTGTACCAGATACCCGTTCAGGCTTTTCTCATCCAAAACATATTAAAAACCTGAAAGAAATTAGAAAACTTGAGGATCTTCAGAAAATCCTAAGGAAACAGTATCTGTTCCTGAAACACCTTCTGATTACATCTGCACATTGTGGAAGTGTAATCTCATCTGTGTGTAAAGTGTTTGGAACAGGGTGCAAATTTTGCATGAATTTGCTAATGCCAGACCTCTGTGTTGTGTCTTTGCAGGAGTCACGTGACTAAGTATGAAAGTCTGCCATCTGGCAGGCGGTACACTGCAAGGAAAGGGAAAGCAATAATGTTGGCAGGCAACGAATACCCTCTCCACCAAGAAAACTCCAACATGTGCAGGAGGGTTTTCGGCGCAAAGTCTGATTCCGGCGGCGGCTGGTTTTGAAAGAAGAACCTGAGCTTTGGCTTTCCTGAATCCATGGCTCCCTCAGTGATTTAGGCTTGTACGTACCATACTAACGTGGAGCTTGATCTTGCACTGCTGCAGTTAATGGGAAATTTGCCATTGATTTCAGTGGGCCAGGATCAAACTCTCAGTGCGTGCACAGTGTTTACATGTTAACCTATATTTAAAACTTTTGTAAAAAAAACCCTAAGACAAATACAGACCAATTTGGTAGCCTTCCATGCACTCCCTTAAGGGTGGTGCTTGTTCTTTAGTTTTACTTTTTTTTGGTGCCAAAAGCAAAAATAATGCTTCATTTTTCTTTCTTGGGAAATACAGAAGTCCGTGTTTTTGACATTCGGTAAGGACAATTATGATGTATAAAGAATGATTATTTATGAATATATTTTAAAGTATATAGGTGTTTTAGGCCTATGACCAATCCCCATTCAAATATTCAAGTACAATTAACACCTAGATGGGACCATGAACTCCTGCTTACTCAGTATTGCCTGTTTACAAAAAAAAGCAGGTTTTATTTTACAGGATTTTAAAAGATTTTGCATTTTTTTAAGCAGAGTTTGATTATTGTTATTTATCTTTTGGAGTTTTTTATTAGCTGCTGTAGTTAAATACAATTGATTAACAATGTGGAGTAATGTTTTCAGAAGTACTTACAGTTGCCTTAATTCTGTTCCCATTGAAATCCATGGTATGATTTCCGTAGTTATCACCAGGAGCAGAGTTAAGCCAACACTGGTTCCTCTTCAAGGTTGCCTCCTAAAAGTTTGTGTCCCTGTGTGTAATCAAGGCAGGTGTATTTCCAAAACATGAACACCCACTAAGGCAATTCTGAACTATGATGACGGAAAGGTCTTGAAAGAAATACATTTTGAATGCACAGTCTAACAAAGCCTGTGCCAAGCCAGAACATTTTCTCCTAGGCAAGTTAGGCTTGTATTTTAATGCCAAAAAGCAATCACTACTCATACAAGTTCTCTGATTAAAATTACTTAGACACTTCAAGTAGTGTCTTCATAGTAACTGTGAAAAAAAAAGTTTTATACTTACATCAGCATTGCAGGTTAAGAAAGAATATACCTCATCCCAGCTCAGCTGATCTCTGACATGATCTATCTGATTTAATTTTTATAGGACGAGGTGGGTGAGTGCTGGTCACAAAAAAGTAAACTTGAAAGCCAGGAACAATTGTTTAGAAAAAAAAAACAACACCAAAACCAAACAAAAAGCAGGCAGGAAAAACTCACAGATTGTCATGAAAAAAAAAATTAGTACAAGATTAAGAAAAAAATCTAAATTCTTTTGTGTTGTAAAAAAAGAAGAGTGCAGAAATCTGCAAAAATCAAACTGTCAATGGGATGAAACAGTCTGCATGTTGTCTTCCCTGAAAATGCTGATACATTTCTAGTCAAAGCATAAATAAAACTTGTAAAAATACAGTGTGACAAAATTGTTTTCAGTCTTGCTTCTTGTCTGTTACCTTCTGGGTTGGGAAAGCCTCTCATTGGGGAAGGAATGGTGTTGACAGGGGCAAGAGGAACCATTTTACTCACCTTCACATATGAAGCAATAACATAAGTAGGACACTCACTTGTCCTGGGCTTCCCCTCTAATCAGGAGACAAAGGTGTCTCCCGAGGGTGGTGTAGAACCAGAGCAGCGTGCGCCACGTGCTGGAGGTGCCTGCCCAAGTCCTCTGCCCAGAGGAAAGACCTAGGCACCTCTCTACAGTGTCAATACTTACCTCAGTATCCAGTCTCAAAGTCTGCACCCTGTGTGTTGCAGACACTCCTTGATACCTCCACTACTGTTTAAGGAACAAAAGGGAGACAAGCTTTTATATTTGTTATTACTGGTTGCTATTTGTGTCATACAAAACAAAAGTAAGACCAGAGCTAAGTATTCACGCACCTTGAAAGAGGCACTCTCCTCCTGCAGTGATCTGACACGCTAAATATAGGAGGAGGACAAAGAGTGGCACAGAGGAATAGCTATCATCGCTATTTCACTTGTAGAGAATTGAGATATCAACAAGGTGACAACCTCAGCTCTGCAGCCTATCATTTGCTTCAACAGTCCGCCAGGCTTTCCCATGACTTTACAACCCAATTGAGAAAGATAATTTGGCTACTGCCAAATATCTGGCCAACACCACCGGGTGTGCTTCTCTTTCAAGTTAAACATTTAACATCATGTCTCACAGAGATGCTGATTTGTGTCTTTTGCTTTATTTATTCAACCCCTGGCACAGCTTGTTGAGGAAAATCATGTGCTCATCCTCACTACTGAAATCTGGTCTTTCAGACTGGGACAAAACCAGCCTGTAAGGGCAGTGGTGGGGTGTCCACACCTTTGACAACCTCCCTTGAAACTTAAATCAGAGCCTCTGAGACCCACATTGCTCCTTCAGAAGTGATACGAGTCTTCGTGGATACCCCCTAGCAAGGCAGCAAGACACTTGCTTCTGAAATTATCTGACCCTAACAGCTGGACATAATGGGGATTCCAGGAGAGGTTTAGTCCAACAGCTGGGTAATGGAAGGCCATGGCTTCCTTACTTGGGCTCCATAGCTATGGAAACAACAAAACTAACAAACTTCTAAAAATAAGGTGAAATTAATACATTGCTCCAGCCTGCACTTGAAATGAAAACACACTTAGGCTTACAACCAAAGCAAACTCTATACGTGTTTACCAAATCAGCAGGGGCTAATCACAAAGATGTAACATGCATCTTTGATAATGGCATTATGCATACTTATAAATAATCAACAATGGTAGCAGTTAAACAATAATTCATATGAGAAGTTTAGAGAAGCAAACAAATGCTCAGTCCTTTTTAACTGGAAGGCCCAGAAGGAATGATACTCCAGCTAAGTCCAAAAAGCAACACACTTGAAAAAGAAACTTTGAAACTTTCCTCTTAAAGTTTCATGGAGTGCTAATTTTTAAGGATTATTTTTCATGTACTCTTAAAAAAAGTGTTCAAATTCCAGGATTCAGTTTTTCACTCCATTCCTCAATGTATTTTGATGTGGAAAGCACTGGGAAATACAAAGATTAAAGGTTCTTCATGAGGTTATGAATGAAGCCATTTGTGCAGTACAGTTTAGCACACGATGGGATGAAGTCATTATTTTTGTAACATTTGATCAAAAATAAGTGCTGGTAAACGCTTTGCTTCCTACTAGTAATGAATAAGATTCAGAGCTGCATGGGTGTAAATCAGCATAATCAGCATAATCTCACAACTGATGCTGATAGCATCTTCTTATGCCTTTGTTAGGGGAAATAGGATCATCGATTATCTTACTTTTGATAAGAACTGATACTTGGTGAAAGGTGCTAGGGTTAATACACAGGCAACAACTTGTAAAATACTTAGACCAGATTTCCAATGAGTAGATGCTACTTATAAAGCCAATTCTGACTTATTGAGAGCATCTGGTAGAGAATTTGTTTGGCTGGACATCACAGAAGGAACTGCAGTCCTTAACTTTGCATATATTTCATGAGTTACAAGCCCATATAATGCATGCTGCAGTGCTAGCTTTGAAATATAGGAGGATTTGTTAAAAATAGCAAAGTAAACAGAAGCCCTGATTAAGCAAGGTTTTTAAGCACATTTTTAACTTGAACTGTGTGCCTTGTCCAACAGAGGTCAATGGAAAGCCAGGCAGTGGCAGAGCTGGGCTGGCAGGAACTATTCTGCAGCATCAGATTCAAATATGGTAAATAGGTGATAGGTACCTCAAAAATAAAACAGCTGGATAAACTAAGTGTACAGTTTGGGGGTTGGCAAGCAGATTACATGTTCTCAATAGCAACAAACCAAGGAGATAGCGATTCTACAACAGGTTTTTCTTTTCTCTCTCTCTCTTTTTTTTTTTTTTTTTTTTTTTAATCTCAAGTGCTATGTTTTATCCTAGATAGCTTGTTTAGATCTGACATCAGGGAATTACCTGCTTCTCATTTTAGTTTGTTCCCACTCCTTCTGACAAAAGAGTTGCATTTTTACGTTTTTGGTCTTGTCATTCCTACCAGTGATGTTTAAAAGAATATTTAGAAACTTGTAAGATTTTCTCCAACAATCATTGAAAATCCCAGACATATTCCACCTCTCAGTTTATTTAAGGTATCATAAGAAATCCTCTTACTTTAATTTCAGTGGATTCTTGTGGCATGGGGCACATTGCTGCTGGACAAACACTGGTTGCAAGACTGGGCCCCTCCTAGGGAAAGGTTAAAGTTCATGTCTCTCAATTTATTTACTTTTGACCTCTCTTTTGTAGAGTTTTCAGCTTAAATTTTACATCTATTGTGACAACCAGCAGCCCTGTGAAGACCTACTTAGGGGAGTCTACTGAAATCAGGTTCTAGGAGCACTCTTCGGAGAGAGTTCCCAAGTTTTCCAGTTGGCAAATGCAGGTCCCTTTGCAATTTAGAACTCCTCTAATTTCAACAAAGCGATCTAAGGCCTTTCTCTCTCTACACACCCACTAATAATTTGTTTCTGTTTTGGTCATCCTTTGATCTCCTGCGGTCACCCAGCTTGCTCCCGTTGGGCTAAGCCTGTGTGCTGTGGTCTTCCCAGTTCATCCTCCCCTTTCCCCATTCTTCCTTTCAACATCTATGCTTGTTCCAATCTTAAGTCTTTTGGGTCTGCCATGTGTATCTCTGTATGGGAATCACATTGGGAGTGAAGTCACTGATGATGTCTATCCTAAATACAGCGCTAAGGTACAAATTTCAAAGAATCTGGAAAGAAAAAGAGAGAGAAAGTCACAAACACCAAACCACTGTTTTACCAGCAAACCTGTGCTTCCAGCAAGGTAGGAAGACTGTGTAGCCGTGTCTTGTGAGAGATAAAGCAAATTCACAGCAGATGTCTTCATTCTGTATTACTTGCAGGTAAATAATAAGATGGGAATCTGTTTTCCTTTAAGCATCTGGGGCACACCGTTAAAAGGAAGATCATTATAATGTGCCCCTTACATACTGAAAACGGGAAAGTGAAAGTGTTCTTTTATACGGCAAAAGTAATCTTTTAGCTTTCAAGTCTATTTGGGGATTTTTCAGTGTTCGACTCATACTTTTTTAAACACTTGTTCTTAACAACAGAAGGCTACTCAGTCTTCATGAGGGTAGAAGGAACACACGAAAGCAGCACAAATTTTTTCCTAGCAATAATTCAGGCAATACTGCTGTCCACTAATAAAGTCGTCTTATCTATGCTCTTATAGCAATATTAGACAATGAAAATAACATAGAGAATGAGCCGAAAAAAACATTTTTCACCCCACCAATTGCTCTCTCTGAACATACTGCAACAGACAAAGAGGCAGTTCTTTGGATAACCAAACTCATATACCAGTCAAAGTTAACCCACTGAAACTGGGGAGTTCTTTCTTCATGTAAGTTATACCAGGGGAAAAAATATAATCAGAGAATAAAATGAAGTAATACCCCCAGCTTTCCTTTGTCCTAAGAGGGAAAAATAAACAGTGAGATCAGGTCAGAAAGAGACTTACGACACTGGGACAAACTTGGGGAGACTCTGAGTGAGAGGGTTTTGATCTTCTGTTACTGTTTAAATGTTGAAACAAGTGATGCCTCTATTATAACTTCTTCTGTACAATAGCCAAGGTAACTTTGCAAACGTACAACCAAGCAAGGAAATTCAGGCTCACTTGCAGTGTGTCTTTTACTGAAAAATACATTTTATTTATCATAACATTCAAAAAAAGAAAAAAAAAGGAAAAAAACAAAAACAAAAACAAAACCCCCAACATAATACAAATGCTAACTCATTCAGTTACAAACTTTGGTACTTGGTGGTTTCAGGCAGTTTGTTCTCCCGTGGTTGTGATGTACTAAAATGTTCCCAATGCGCAACACGCTCCTAGTGCAATTCTGAGAGTGACTCCGCTGTCCTTCAATCCCAGGCTCGTGGCATCCTGAAGCAGGATCACTTCTTGTTTTGTCTAAGCACTTGCCGCAGTGTTGTCTACATTGAGAGCAGCTCAAAGAGTCCATTTTTCTCCAGTTATATATATCTTCTTTTTCTTTTTTTTTTCCTCCACAAGCAACAACCATCAACACATCACGTTCATGGCATTTTCCCCTTTGCCTTATAGACCACTGCTCTCTCATCAGACATACCACCCACATCCTCTTAACAATCATTGTCTTTACTTCACATTTGCACTTTTAAATATCTTTACACCGATAACTAACCCACCCCATTAAAAATGGGAGGAAAAAGAAAGGGAGGGAAAAGAAAAAAGAAATAAAAAAAGAAAGAGGAGGGAAAAAAGCACAAGCATTTTTAAAGTATGTGTTCTCAGGTAGCCACAAGTTAATGGTAATTTATAAGCATAAGGAATGACACTTTAGCCTTTAACACTAGAGAATAAAGGTAGCTTTGAATGCAGACAAGGGGGAAAGACACCCCACAAAATCCATAAATACATGTTAAGTCATTCACTAATTCATTCACCAAGGGTTAAATTTGACTAAGTGAAACCAACCCTGCTGCAAAACACCAGAACAACATTCTGGTGCATCACTCCAGTTCCACTCAAACTTTTAACTGGATCCTGACCTAAAACACGTGGATAGTTGGGTGTTGCAGCCCTTGAACCCTGACAGCGGGGCTGGGAAAGAACTCGAGTGGTGCACAGGATTTTGCCCTGCTTTGCACATGGGGTGAATTTCAGCTGTAACATATTATGACTGCACCGTGAAACATATAATACTAGCAGCTTGTGAACCCTGACATGGAGGGCTTGCGTATAATCAAGATATGTGGTCACACATCACCCCATCAACTGGAGAAATTCACCACTGGGTATACATGGAGGAGCACCATATTACCAGATTTTTTTCTGGTGACCTTTTGTGGGATTATCTGCTGGGTTCAGATACACTCAAGCCCAGAGCTCTGTTTTTATATGCATAAAGTGAGGAACCCAGTATTTGGGTCTGCAAGGCACTCAGCGCTCTGGGCCGAGTTCAGCAAAGCATTGTATTGGTGGGAGAAGGGAAAAGAAAAAGGATTGGGTTTCCACTGAAGTCCCCAGCAATCTGCTCAAATATTTGGAGTTAGAGATGCACATGAAGGCTTTGCTGGACTGGGTCTGCAAAGCGAAGCACCTTCCAAAGCTGACCCCTTGATGCAAACACAAAGTCGCTTCAGTAACAGACAAAATTAAGTAAACGCTGTTTGACATTATGACTGACACATTCAATCGAATCTCCCCTGAGAAAAAAATAGTTGTTGGTATTCCCTCCTTTCATTGCTTTCGTCTCCATGGGCGGTAAAAGAAAAAGCCTGCAAAATTTTCCTCCAACAAATACATGCTGAAACCCTGGGCACTTGTTTTCTACGCTTGTTTGTTTGTTTGTTTGTTTGTTTCCTTTCAAGTACACTGGGTGAAACTGTAAACCTGAGTTTGTGTGTGCAAACCTATATCTTGTAAACTGCAATGTGAAACTTCACTCTGAGCACCGACAGAGGGAAAGATAGGACAGAAACACTTTTAAAACACGGATGCTAGTATTATAGTGTACGTACTGTACACGTGTGTGTCACAGTGGACGACCAACACTGGTACCTGCACTGTCCTGCAGTCCCAAGTACTGTTTCATTTAACACTGATACTCTAGTCATAACAGATTTATCAGTCAAGAAAACAGGGAGGAAGCATTCATTTCCTTTAAGAGGCACTCAGCCTGAACCCCAGTAGGAAGTTAAAGCTCGTAACTGTAGAATGTACAACCAAGGAGCACAGGGATTAAGCCTACACGTTATACGCTCTAGCTGGGCCTGCCAAGCTCTTTAAAAAGGTTTAGAATAATATTTTTTCCACTGGATTTCCACAATGATGAAGATAAATGAGAAGAAATGCACTTGCAGTGCATTTCATCTTGAGGGCAATTTCAATTTGTGCCTGTGAATAAATAAATTGCATTGAAATACAGTCTCACACATATGGTTAAGACAGTTCTGGCTGAGTTTTCTGTATCTTGAGAGTTACTCAGGAAAATGAAAACTTGGGGCTTATTTTAAAAATGGAAAACACTGAAACTTCCTCAGCATCAGGAAACCTCAAAAACAGGAGGAGGAAAATTCTGCCTGTGGGCAAGCGCTTAAGTATAGACTTCTGGGTTTTGCATTTAGAATTTAAAACTACAATCTGTTACCTCAGGGAAGCTTTATGCTTAATAATTTAGGCTTGCTCATACATTTATTTGCTTCCCAAAGTGCTTCGCTGAACTGACATTTTGGGCAGGGAGCAGATTACTGTAGTTTAGTTTTACTGTCATGATAACAATTGTCTTTTGCTGAGACAAACTAGTTGCTGGTAACAAAACAATCAGTTTGAGTTCAACATATGCATCACTGCATTTTGAGTAATCTTATATGAGTAATCTTGTTCAAAAGACAAATATTTTCTTAGCAAGTACAGATAGTGTAATTGTAGCCCTCAGATAAACCTGTCAAACAACAGTTAAAAAAACAGCTATGTCATATTGTGGCTGTAACATTTTAAAAATTCCTGTCCTGGGGGAATGGCTAGGATTATGTTTTTAGCAATGTTGCAATTAAGGAAGAATAGGCTGCAGTCTTAAAGAAAAATAAATGCTGTCCTCTCCTTTAGAACCAGGATTTTAAAATATTACATTCAATTTCTGGTTTCCCAGCATTTAAACACTGTCATAATTAAGGCAACTTGTGATGTTCAACACAGTACAGAGGAGCAAACAAAAAACAAAAGCAATCAAATGTGTTTTCTGACATTTACACAATTTGTTTTGAACCATGCCAAAAAATAAACACGAAAGATAATTTTACCACTACAGCTCTCTCTGTTTGCAATTCCAAGTGAGGAGTACAGAGTACAAAAAGCCATCTGATCACAAATTGTCACCAAAACCTATAGAGAAGACCCTCGTTACTGCAATGGGAGAGAGCTGAGGGCTTTATTTTTTTTTCTGTTGAAGAGCTGCAGGGCTGCGCTGGATCATCACAACACATTTGAGGGACCTGAACGAATCTGTGCATCGATCCACACCAAAACACTGCTGCTTTACACCCTGCATTTTATAAACAGTTGTGGTGGCACTACTACCACTAGCTACCAGCACAGAGGCAATGCCTAAAGCCTGCAAATTGGCTTCAATACAAAAACAACTTTGCACAAAATAATGCAGTCATTTAGTATTGCTCACATAATTAAATGCAGGCATACTCCAAAACTGGGGGGCATTTAGGAGAAAACAAGAAACTTACACACTTGGTTCATATGATGAAGCAAAAAAAATCGAGAAAACTGTAAAAGCAGTTTTTAGGATGAATGTTTAAGAGTTACGAAGAGTATTTTAAATTAAAGAAGTGTAATTCTTCTTCCTTATCCCTGTGAAAAAAACCCAAAGAAAAACAGAAAAGCATCATTAATATAAAGTAGATTTTTAGAGAGATGCCATAAACATCTGAACAATCTTTACTCTTCTAAAGAAGTGAATAATATCTTCTTTGTTGTCAACACCATTCCTGCTACTCACTGTCTAAGCTACTGCCAAGAATCAGGCAATAGCACCCAACTTTTTAAACTGTCAGTGGTCAGACACCCTTATTTTCCGAGCAGAACTCATCCTTGCTGCCCAAGGTGTGCAACATGTGGTGCCTCATAACGCCACAGTTCCTTATGGACTGCTACTGAGGAACGCCATGAGCATAGGTGGAGAGAGGGCAAATGTGATCTATCCAGGATTTAAATGATCCATCTGCTCAGTTAAAGACCTGGGCACTTCACTTACCAGCACAGCATCCAGCATGGCATACAGAAGCAAAAGGGCAACAACCCACAACCACAACTCCACTTCTGTGGAGTTAAGACTTAAACGTTGGCTCAGGAAATCATCCTGGTCAAGACGAGTCATTAAGCTCACCATTAACTTTTACTGGTATCAAGGCTAAGCACTATTTAAGCCTTTCCTAAGTAGCTATGATTTTGAACACAAGCTCATGCTTATTTCCATTCATAATCTGATTTGCTAGATCAAATTTTGAAGCCTTTTTGGTTCTTGGAATATTCCTGTACTTCCCACTAAAATTAGATAAATGTTTTACTAAATTCTCAGCAAAGGCATCAGCATAAATAAATCCTATATACTGCATATTTCCTTGTAAGTTGACATTTTGACTTGATAATGTATAACATACATTGTGCCGAACGGGGAACAACTAAAATAAAGTTTAAAACATCAATTTATGAACCTTTAAAAATCATACATATATGCTACCCAAACAGAATTAGTTTTTAAAGGCAGGCATAGACTGTCTGATGATAGTTAGGAAGAAAACACAACTGATAAGTATACTTGTATGCATATTCCTGTAAGGTGGTTATGCACATTTGAATGGAACAATGAAAAATACCCTTTTAATATTGGCACTACAATGTACTACAGTTGCTTTCTACTTTGCTACCTGTTATTTTCTTGTTTATTTACCTAACACAAGGCAGAAACTCTACAGAGTATAAGGTGAGAATAGCTACTAAAGTTATAACTACATTTTCAGTCATCCAGGCTGGGCATGCGCTCCCATCAGGCAGTCTGCACACCACGGGATGGTGCTGTCTAGGTTTGGATGCAAGCAGATTGGCAAGTTTACTTGCACTGGAAATTAGCATAATTTTTCCCCTACATGAAGAAAGAAGTACAGCAAGCAAGTACTATGTTGCTAAAGCTCCTCAGCTACTGTGAGTGAGGAAGAGGGGGAAGAAAAATGACCTTACAATATCTCTGAGAAACGTGCACATATTCTCTAATATTTGCCATATATAAACTATTAAATAATAGTTCAGAAATGGCTCCTTGGATTTTGCCAGAACACAATTTGATGGGATCCATTTTATCCCACTGACTATGCAGAAAAGAGCACCAGATAAAGGGAGAAGTCCTGGAAGAGCAGCAGATGTGCAGGACTCGGTGCCAACATCATCACAGGCATCACACCACCACCAAAGCTACAAGTCACCCCGGTCTTCAAAAGGTGACAGAGATCAAGAGGGAGAAGTCCAGTGGCACAGTTTGTAAATGAAGATGGGAAAAAAATAGGGCAAAGGGGAAGAAGATATTATGTGCAGTGCAGAAAGGACACAAGAGTGGAAAGAAAGCATTCATTCAGCTTATTTTGGCCAGTAAAGAATAGGGACCTGAAAGGACAGTGCTTTATTCAACTCTCACTGATGAAATCTGGCTGGTCTAAAATCTGTTTTAGGATCTGCACAGCATGGCTGCAATGAAAAAATCCATTCTGATGTGAAAGCAACTGGGATGAAAAAATTATCAACAGTTCACCCTCTGATTCATATGCAATTATACTGCCCTTATTGTTAGGGGAAAAACACTACCCCAAGCAAACAAGTGGTTTTAATTAGGAAGGGAACAACAAAAGAGATAGAGGAAAATAATGGAAAACAAAAGCAAAAGCAGATAATAGAGGAGAGAAGAGGAAAAATTATCCACATGGACAGAGAAGTTATGTAGGTGAATGAAAATAATGGGAAGCAGGCTATAGATGCAATTCCCCTCTGGCATAAACCCTATTTTCCACTGAGAATCACATGAATAACCAAAGTCTAATGCCAAGCTAGATGTGTCTTGCTGCACAAAATTAAAGTTATTTGTTTTACTGACTTTCAGAACAGGTCAAGGAAAAAAAAACTGTACACCTTATCCATCATACTCCAGCAGGACACCTACCTCAGCAGGTCTGAGACAGCCTGGAGGAGGGTATCCCTGTCTGTATTAGACAACATGCACCATGGCATGTTAAAAGATTAAAAGAATGATAAAATCAGCTTAACGTCTTCATACTGCTGAATGACTTTCTGTAATGAGTACACAAGTTTTTGCATCACCAGTCTTTTGGGGCAGCTTTCACACCTGTGTTGCAATGGTAGAGCTCTGGCGTAACACAGTTAAGGAGGGTATTGATGCAGTTATTAACTTCACCACTGAGAAACAGCAATTTGCCAAGAGCATGACCCACCTCACCAGGTACAGGTACAGTAGGCAAGCTGGCTACACAACACAGCAGGATAACCGCCTGGGAATCGAGGGGCAGGCCACACCAGGAAATATGTTAGGTTTCACTTTTAAAGAGTGATACAAGAAAAGCTAGAGGTTTTTGTTTAAATAGCTGCTGTTGGAAATATAGGTACTGTATACCACACCTTTTCAAAAACATCAAGCCTCTAAACTGAAGTCTTACAAATTCCTTCTGCTGGCAGTCTCAACTCAGCCTATAGACCAAATGGGGAAAAAATCAATTACTTTTTGCCATTTTCTTTAGATACTCTATGGAGACTTTACTGAGAAGATGAACTCGAGTAGGACAGCAGAGCTCAAGTTAAATTAGCACTTTGTCTATCCTGAGTGACCCATAAGGGCCAATGAAAACAACTTCATTTATAGCCAGGATAAAAGAATGGAACTTTCAAGATAAAATATTTACAACCAGCGAAAAAGTAAGTGTATAAATCATGTCAGTAAGGTTTCATTCAACAAATAATCTACTATGCAGTAGTAGATGATGCGAACTAAAAGAACTGTTAAAACAAAAAAGATAACCCAAGTTCTGGAAGAAACCCTCAAGCATCCAACTGGACAAAGCTCAACATAAACTGGTGACAAACTCTGACTCTCTGTTGCTGCTCTTTCTCTTTGCTTTTTCATATACACCAAAAACCAGCGCTGTGAGTCTTCTGGTAAGCCACATAAGATTTTGGTAGCTCTGCCCAATACTGCACTTGATAAAGATGAGCCATGCCATTGTTCCTCAGTTATTTTGTACAAGACATCCTGGACCATCCTGCACCATGGTTTCAATGCATGCTGTACGCCCAGTCCCACGCCCTCCTCCTTGCTCCAGGACAGGTACTCAGTGCCCCTGCACATGCATCCCTGAATTTGAAGGCTGGTCCTGGGTTATAGTCCTAAGTAACTGGACACTGTTAGGACTGTGGCAGGCCAAGCTCAGAGTAGCTGAGCAAAACTGTGCTTAGCAGCAGTGCCTGTGGGCTGTTCTGGAGCTCTCCTGCAGCACAGGCCCCTGCCAGCAGCTCCGTGGCTCCGGGAGAGCATATCAGGGTCCACCCCATGCATTCCGCTCCCTCATCCCACCAACAAGAGGGACCTGAAATAAGGGTTTGCTTCCATCAGACCCCTCTTCCACTCTTCTTGAGGCTGGGGAGAAACAAGGGGTCAGGGCAAAGCGAGAGGTGTTCACCTCCCCTTGGGAGGAAGAGGTGAGAGAAGGGGAGGATGTGTTGCTGAGGTGGAGGGACTGTTTCATGGCTTGGAAGATAGTTCCAGAGGAGATGCCCAAACACACTTCCCCAGGAGCAAAGGGAGGTGCCTCAGCCCCAAAGCTGCACAAATACAGGCTGTGTGACAAGCAGCTCTGGAGTGCTTCTCCTGAAACTGCTTCCAGGCCAAAAAAAGGTGATATTTACTGCTGTGAGGTGTGTCTAACCTTTGTGTTTCTATCTTATGCCTGTATTTTAAGCCCTGGTGAATGCCCGTCAGTGGACCCTCTCCTCCTTGAGAAGCTGTGGCACAGCTGTCATTTGGCAATTAGCCCACTCTGCCCTTAACCATCACTGGCCAGCCACTCTCACCTGCGCCCCTCACCGGTGCTCTACCACAAAGCGCATGGTGGTGCCGTCGAAGGAGGGCGGTGCGACGATCCTCGGGCCGGTGGCGGGCGCTGTGATGCTGATGACCGGCTTCGCCTCGGCTGCGCTGTGTTGTGGCGGCGGCGGGCCTTTGCTGGTAGCCACGTAGTAGGGACTCTCGGCAAAAGCTGCCTCTGCTGCTGCTGCTGCTGGGCTGCCAGGCTCTGCCGGAGCGCTGGCATCGCTGCCCGAGTGGGACAGCGGGCGCTGCAGAGCGCCGGCAGGCAGCACGGTGGCGGCGGGCAAGAGCCCGGGGTAGAGCATGTACGTGGCGCCGTAGGCACCGGCATTGAGGGCCAGGGGCGAGAGGGGCAGCGGGACGGGGGCGACGGCCGGCTGCTGGGGCACCGGCACCTCCACGTACTGCCCGGTCTCGGGGTCGAAGAGGCGCCGCTTGAGGGGCTGCTGCACCGGCGTGTCCACCAGGTAGTACTGCCCGGTGCTCACGTCCAGCAGCACCTTGCGCTGCGTTTGCGGGAAGGGCTCGGCCGCTGCGGCCGCGGCGGGCACGGAGGGCGAGAAGCAGAGCAGCGGCGGGGCGGCGCCGGGCAGGGCGGCGAAGGGCAGAGGCGGGCGGTACAGGGCGGCGGGCGGACCCTCGGCGGGCGGCGGGGCAGCGGTGGGGGGCTCCTCGGCGGGCGGGGGTCCGGGCGGGGGTCGGGGGCTGCCGGGGGGCTTGGCAGTGCCGAAGGGCTGCAGGCTGCACAGCGCCGTCGCCGCCGCCGCCGCCGACACCGGGCTGGGGCGGACGCCGCCGCCCGCCCCCGACACCGGCACCGGGGAGGGCGGGGAGCCGGGTTCGGTGGGCGCCTTCAGCGGCAGCGCCAGGTAGTTCCCGCAGTCCTGGCCCCGCTCCGCGTCGCCGGCGCCTCCGCCCCCGGGCAGGCGGGGCGAGCGCGGCGGTGCCTGGCTTGCCGCGGAGGGGAGCTTGCCCGGCCCTGGGGCTCCCGCTCCTCCGGCACCGCGGAGGGTGAGGAGGGCGCGGGGAGCGGCGGGGGGCTCGGCGCGGGGGGGCGGAGGGCCGCGCTGCCGCTGCCGGGCCAGGCTCTCAAAGGCGGCCGCCTTGGCCGAGACCTTGTCGGCCGTGTTGCTGGAGGGGCGGCGAGGCAGCCGCTCGCTGCCCGGCCCCTTGCTCGACGGCTCCTCCGCCTTATCCGCCGGCGGCGGCGCGGGGGGAGCGACAGCGGCGGCGGACCGGGACCCGGCGTCCCGTTCCTGGCTGGCGATGAGGGAGAGGACGTGGCTGTCGGTGATGGGCAGAGGGTCGCTTTTGCGCTTCCACTCGCGCTTGTTGAAGCTGTACAGCTCCTCCATGCTCCTCACCGCCGCCGTCAGCTTCTCCAGCGCGTTTTGCACGGGCGCCGCCTTGCTCTCCTCCCGCGGGTCCTCCTCCGACCCCCGGCCCCTCTCGGCGGGCGGCGGCGGGGGCTGGTGCCGCCAGGGCGCGGAGGATTTAGAGACGATCTTCAGCACGGCCGGCTGGCGAGCATCGCTCTTGTTGGGGGCGATGGTGGCCACCGGCAACCTGCCCGACGTGCGGTGCACCAGGACCGTGCCGCCTTCCGCGGGGCAGGCCGGAGCCTTGCTCGCCGCCTTGGCCCCCGCCTCGGTGGGCTTGGTGCCAGCGTGGCCGACCGCCTGGCAGGTGATGACCACGGGGGAGAGGGACCGGGGGACACCGGCGATGACCAGTTGCTGCCGGGACTTCTGCTCCGGGCCGCCTTGCTCGGAGGCGCCGCTGCCCTTGTCGCTGCTGTTATCCCCCGAGTCAGCGCTGTAGGAGCTTTTGATGAGCTTCCGCACGTCCCGCACCTGGTGGAGGATCCCCTGGGCTCTGTACTTGCTGTCCCTCACGTCGCGCACCAGGAACTGCGGCACCTTGTCGTGGCCGTCGCCGGCCTTGAGCGGCTTGATGTGCTGCCCCCTGCCCTCCTCCAGCGGCCGGCCTGCGATCTGCGGCGTCAGCAGTTGGGCGATGCTGAAGGCGGCGTCCCTGGGCTGCTGCACACTGCCCAGGCTGATCTTGATCTCGGGGGGTTTGGGCTTGGCGGCGGGGGACGAGGTGGTGGTGGCTGTGGGTGAAGTGGTGGCGACGGCGGGCGAAGAAGTGGTGGCGGCGGCGGCGGAGCACTTGGTTGCCCGCTTGCCGGGCTCCTTCTCCCGGGGGGTGTGCTGAATCGCGGGGACGAACAGACGGGACATCTTGGTGGACTTGCCGGCGGAGATCTCGCCCAAGTCGGCCCGCCAGTCCTGCTTGTGCGGGAGCTTCAGCTTGCCGACGGGCGCCCTCTCCTCCTTCCTTTCTGCCTCCCGCTCCTTCCAGGACCTGAAGGCGCTGTTCTGGCTGCGGAGGAAGGTGGCCTTGATGGCCTCCGAGGCGCTGCGCTTCACCTCGCACAGTTCATCCGACAGCGCCCGATCCAGGCTGCGGTTCCCCTCGCGGGGCGGTGATGCCTTGGAGGCCGGCGATCGGCCACCGCCACCCTCGCCCGCATCCTCCGCCGCCGCCGCCGCCGCCGCCGCCGCGGTGCAGTCCGAGCCGCCCTCCGAGTGCCGGGAGCTCTGCCGCTGCACGCCACTCTCCCGCTGCCGCTCCCGGCCGGCGCCGCCGACGGGCTCCGGCTCCCGGCCGGCTCCCGGCCCGGTGTAGGAGGTATCGGTGATCTCGCCCCGCTCCATCTTGAACTCGTGCTCCAGCTGCATCTTCTTGGAGATGACGTTTTTGAGGAGGCTGGAGGCGAACTTGGACTTCTTGCTGGATCCCTTCCCGCCGCACTCCGCCGCCGGCGGTTCCCTGGCCTCGGCGGCATCGCCGAGGTCCAGCAGGGTCACCACCCGAGAGCCCGCTCGCAGCCGCCGCGGCGACTCCACGTGGGCGATCTCCCCGTCGAGCTTGCTGACCACGAACTCGAGGGCTTTGGTCTGCGAGCGGCCGGAGCGCAGCAAACTGGGCTCGGCTCTCGGTCCCAGACTGCCACACTTGAGGTCCAGGTAGGTGGACCAGCGGTTGATGCCCAGGGCATTGTCGGGCAGGGAGGCAGAGGAGGCGCGGGAGCCGGGGCGCAGGGTGTCAAAATAGGGGTACGCCAGGCTGCGGAAAGCCCTGGCCGTAAGGTTTCGCACCTCTTTGTCGGCATCGTCCAGCTCGCTGACGGCGCTGGAGGCGCCGCTCGAGTGCTCCCCTGCCCTGGCGGCCCCGCACCGGGTCTGCAGCCGAGCGGGGACCGCGATGAACTTTTTCGCGTGGTCGCGGACCGCGTCCTGTTTTAAACTCGCATTGCGGTCGGGAGCCGCGGCGACACGGAGGCTCATGTCGCCTTCATGCTTGGCAGCGTAAACAGTGTTTTGCTTTCCACGCACGTTGCTAGACTCATTTATAGCCCGGGAAGCGGCTTTGATTGATAGGAGAAGCTGGGCTGCCGGGCTCCCGCCGGGACGGCCGGGCTGCTTGGACCGGCTTTCCCCCGAGCTGGCGCGCTTGTCCCCACCGGGGGTGTCGTGTTCGGAGGTAAGGCTGACGATCTCGGTGCTGCTGGTGTTGTCGATGCTGTCCGTCTGGTTGTTGGGGTCGCTGGTGGTCGTGCTGAGGTAGCAGCTATTCTCCTCCTCCTCCGTCAGCGTGTCCCCCGGGGTCTCGTCGCTCCCGAAAGAGGCGTAGTCCACGAAGGAGTAAATCACGTTGTTATCCTCGAAGTCCCAGCGGGCGGCCAGCCCCGCGTCGAAGTCCATGTCGTGGTCCACCTCGCTCAGCTGGATCTCCTGCGTGCTGATATAGTGCGCCTCGTCGCGGCCGCCGCCGGGGGGGGTGCCCGGGGGAGGTCCGGGTGGGGTCGCCTTGCTCCCCGCGACCTCGTCCTCCTCCTCGCTTTCATATCCGAAGGAGGACGAGGAGGTTTTGCCCTCCGTTGACACCGGGTCGCCCATTACCAGAAAGCCGTCCGCCTTAGTCACCGGCGAAGGGCAGGAGGAGGAGGAGGACTCCGGGCAGCCCCCTGGCTCCGGTGGCCCGCCGCTCCGTGACGCTCCCCCGGGGCCGGAGCCGGGGCCGGAGCCGGTGTCAGCCCCGCATCCCGCCGCCTCCGCCGGGGAAGGCGGTCGATCCCGCCCGCTGTCCGAGGATGCTGGCCCCGTCGCCTCCGCCGGGGATCCACCTCTCGCCGAGCCGCCATCCTCAGTGCCGCCGGCTCCGCTGTCCGGTGCGGGGCCGGCCGCTCGCTCCGCGCCGCCGGCCGGGGCCAGCTCGGGGCTCTGGTGGCTCTCCTCCGGCTCCCGCGGCGAGCCGCGAATCTCCACGTACGCCGCCTCCTCGATGGCCTCCTCCGGGCTGGGCTTCGGGCTCGGGCTCGGCTTTGGGCTTGGGCTCGGGCTCGGAGCCCGTCCCGCCGCCGCGACCTCAGGGCCGGCTCGGGGGCTGGCGGGCTGCTGGCCGGGCGCGTCCATGCCGGGGCCGTCGGGGCGCGGCAGTGGCCCGAGGGGGCGGGCAGGCACGTGCCGGCGGGGACGGGGGGGCAGCGGGCCGCCCACCCCCTGTCCTGCCCTCCCCTCCTCTTTCCTCCCCTCCTCCGCCCGCCGCGTCGGCTCTCGGGCCGGGCGGACATCGCCGCCGGGGGGCGGAGGGGTCGGGCCGGGCCGGCCGGGCTCGGCTCCCCCCTCCGCAGCTCCGAGGGACACCTCTTGGTCACCGCAGGAGCGTGGCCCTGCGGATCCCGGGACGGGCCCAGATCGCTCCCAGTTTTTCGGCTTCACTTGGCCGGCCCCAGGCGCCGACTGTACATAGAGCCAGCGTCGTTTGGACGGATGAACACAATCTTATTTTAAACGTCTGTGTTTGCCGGAATAAAGGTGCCCGGACACCCCTTGGAAGGGGAGAGCTGCCCGTGCCTCCAGAGATGCTGCTGCTGCCCGGTTTCCCCGGGAGCCAGCGGCACTGGCTGGAAGAGACAGCTTGCAGGACACCGGCTTGCAGCAAGTGCACCCTCGTCCCACACGCAGCAGTGGCTAAACAGCTTTTATCTTCCTGCACCCTGTGTCCCAACTCGCAGGAAGTGTGGTCGGATGCCGGTCTGGCCCTGCACCTTCACAGTAGTCCAGAGAGCCACCGGTCAGGGGACCCAAGCTGCCTTTTTCCAAGAAATTCAGGTTTAGACATAACCAGCACATAAGACCTATTAATAGGCATTTATGGCATGCCTGACCTTTGGTGGCTGAGAGCTTTCCTGAGCAGTCCCCAAGATGACACACCAAAAATCACTCCAGCACCATGGAAGGAAAAGGCAAGCTGTTAAGCACCAAGGAGAAATGATGGAAAGCAAGCAAGTAATGCATACCTGAGCAGCCCTCAGGTATATAATGAAGATAATGTCCTAAATTTACAGCTTAAAAAACCAGCACCTGAATGCTTGGGTGAGCAAGTGGTCATTTTGCTGGTAACACTGAACTGATTTAGGGGAGGGTTGTGGAAATCCCTAAAGCAAGCACCGGGATCCATGACCCTATGGCTGCATGCTCTGGCATGGTGTGCAGCTCTACCAGGGATGCCACAGGGACACAGGGACCAAGAGGCAGAGCAGATGCCATCCCAGACCGTTTCCCAGAACTATGTTAAAACAAGGGTTTCCCAGTCCTCCCAGCTCCTTATTCTATGCCGTAGCCAGGATGCTCTGCTGCCATCCTCCCCATGGGGCTGCATTGTTCCTGCTGTCTCCAGGAAAAGTGAGCTCCCTCCTTTACTGAAGCCAGCAGAGTCTTGTGAGGGTCCCTGCAGCAATGGCAGGTTCATATCCTGTTTCAGATAAGGGTCTCTGCTGCATGGAGGAAAACAAGTGAGGTGGCACCTACATAGAGACATGGTAGTTTGTTAGGCTCCAGATTGTCAGCATGGAAAATATTACTGAAGCAGGAGGTGATATTTTAACAGACACGTTCTCCAAACTCAGAAAGTTTAGAATAAGTCAGGTCACGTGCAGCGAGGCTCTTCACATGCAGCAGGGATAACTGATTCCCATCCTTGCTGGGGCTGTCCTGCCTCCAATGTGCTGTTAATGAGAAGCTGGGCAGCAGCTGTCAGGAGTACTAGGCTTACCCAGCCTTAGTCTTAGCTCAGGTTTACGTAGCTTCAACTCCCCTTGTACACACGACCGCAGTTCTCCACAGAGCTGTTGCAAATGGCATCATCATCCCTAAACACAACTTCACTGGGTATTGTGTCCCATCCACACACATTTTAGACTTGCCCCTCTGTCCCAAGCACCCACAATAAAAACATGACATAACTAGAGAAAGACACTATTTTAGCATATTATTAAAGAGACATCTTGGTTTTAATTGATGATGGGACAAAAGTAGATCCTTGAATACATTCCTTTCCAAATGTTTGGGGTGCAGAGGAACACTGGGTTTTAAACCCCAGTCATTCATTGCACTTGGGTGAGTCCTGGCAGCTGTAGCAGCCCAGCCTTCTGCTCTGCCTCTGCCTTCTACAGATGCCTCCTGTCAAGCAAGGTCTCCACCCCGTGTTCTCAGTGCCCCCACCCTCTGATCCCCTAAACCAAGGTCTAAGGTGTCAAATCTCTCACACCTTACTCTGTTCTCCTGCATTAAGAATACACAGTGAATCAGATCTGTGCTCCCAAAACCAGCACAATTAAAAGCGGTGGTGGTTTTTTGAGTTGTGACAGTTGTTCGTATACTCCTGCCAAGATCCCCAGACAAGATCCCCACCAAAACGAGCATCGAAACTTGACTCTTTATTTATCTATTTTTACAGTCTACTTTTCAGCTATGTTTCAGAGATTTTTTTTTTTTTTTTTGCTATTTTCCTTTGGTAATATCTTGAACTTAATCTACTCAGTCTTACAAAACCAGGCAATGACTCTCACAGCTGAGACTGAGACCATAATGGGGCACTCATGTGTGTATGTTTATAAAATATTTGTGTCTCCAGCACAGGGAATTTATGCCCCTGCTGACAAAAATACATACATAAAATCCACACCTGTTCTTCTCCACTTTCAGTTATGGCTAGCCCTGGAGGCCTGCATGCCTTAGGCAGTCAGATCAGGGTATTTCCCATGGCACTAAGACATTGCCATAGTGTACAGAGCCACACAAATCCTAATGCCCTTTGTAAAAAGTGAATCTGTAACATCCAGCTTAAGTGCTCTAATCGCTGTATGGTATTAGGGGAGGGAGGGAAAATGAGAAGGATTTCCTCCTCACTTTTTTGTATCAGAAATTACTGCACTGACATGGCGCCAGCTCCTGAGAGGTGCTTTGCTGCGAGTCTGGCCCCGAGCAAAGTGTAACATTCCATGGGGGTTTAGGCTTAATTCCTTCTCCTCAGCCTTTCCTCTTAGCTACCTTAGTGTCGGCTTTTGTAAAGCCTGTTTTGGAGGTGTCTAATAGCCTCCATGCTTCGTATCCAAAGCTTGGGTGCACAGCTTGAACCCAGGGACTGACTCTGCAGGACTGATCTCCTGTAGTGGTGCCTTACAAAGGGTTTGCAAAGGTGTGAATGGGTTTGTTTTCAGTCTTTTCCTATACCTATTACTGTTGCCAGAAAAACCCTACAGCAAGGAAAGTAAAGCGATAGAGACCTGTTTGGTATCAGCCAAGAGTACACTGGAAAACTCTGGCTCCATCACACCTTCTTGCAAATAGCAATTTCTCACTCTGTGCTGGCAAGGTTTCTCCACTGATTAGTAATCAGATCGATGTGATTTGACTAATAATATTCGATATCAGTAACTAACACATCATCCTTATGATCGTAGCAGTACTCAGTTGAGGCATTCATTACCACTAGTTACTCTGTTGTGGTTTCCACCTGTACATCTCTCTCATTCACTAGAGCTACCCGTGTCTAAGATTTTTGTGTCTAAATGTGTCACGATGCTATTGGAGCTGTCCTCACAATCACAGGATTGTATGTTTAATGCCTTTCATAATGTAGTAGGTACTCTGCTTTTAAGCTCTTTCTGGTAAAAATAACAGAACACCCTGTTTAGCCACATTCTTCCCTTTGGTGATATAGGTCAGGTCAGGTAAAGGTCGGAGAAAAATGCAGATAGGCTGAATTATCTGTGCACCTTAAAATACATCACTCATGAAAGCAGCAGGAAAGTGGGATTTAAAAGGGATTTGAGAAGAGGCACTTAAAAGCAGAATCAAGACATTAAGGATGAGGTTAGAGAGACTAGAAATATTATCCTGCATGGGAGACCATGCAGAAGAAGGCATAGGTTGTTTTTTTTGTTTTGTTTTGTTTTGTTTTGTTTTGTTTTGTTTTGTTTTTCCTAACTGTGACAGACAGAAAGGTGAACAACTGGTGGGGGAGGATTTAGTTGAGCTTTCTCTGAACAGGGAAAGGTAAAATATTATCTTCTTAATTTAACCTTAGGAAATGTTGATACAGCGTTACATATTTTAGTTCTTACAGTGTTAAGCCACAGATTTAAAAAACTGAAGTAGGAAAAACTATCGCGAAGGAGTTATTAAGATCAGGCTCATACAGAAGGAAAATGAAAATATTATTTTCATGGAACAGACAGACACATCCAGCACCTAGGATGGTCTGCAGGAGTGGTTAAGCTTCTCACATGGAAAGAAATGATGGCTTTCACAGAAAATAAGGAAACTACACAAGGATTCTGCTGTATTCTGTGCACACAGCAAAACGTGTTTGCTATAGGTTCAGAGGGAGGTGAAGAATGATAGTCATAGAAAGAAGCTTAAATTTTGGCTGATTATTCTCCTGAGTAGTATTTGAATACTACTGGATTCAGTTTTTCTCCCGGTAGTTTTTTGATAATGTTGCACATTGTCAAAATGAGCTCTGTGGTAGACATCATCTTTGAAATCAAAACAAATAAATACTTGACTGGAGTTTAGATGTGCGTGTGTGTTAAGGAGAAGGGAAAACTGAGAACAGCACCTTGATCTTCTCTCAGACTAGGAAGGAGGGAGGAAAAAAACACTTTGGGAAAGAGGAAGTGTACTCGTGGTTTAGCAATAAACAGTGAAGCCCAGCACACATTATAAATCTCCAAGCGCTACCAGATATACTGAAAGGAAATACAATACTGACGCGCACGTGAGTTGTTATGGAAGCTTTATAGTAAATCCCGTGGAAATAAAATAAGATTTTTTTTTTAGCTGGCACTAAAATGGTGTCTCTTCTGGGATTTAGCAGGGGGACTGCCTGAAAAAGTACTGAGTCCTAAGTGAAAGCCAACACCTGGACAGCTCAATCCTTTATCTCGCAGAGATGACGCCACTCAAAGGGATCTTTCCTTTTCCATCCCGAGCCTTCTGGAGAGACTGGGGAGCTCTTCTAAACACTCAACCAGAAAATGTAAACCATATGTGGGCTCCTTCCTGGCAGACCTCTGCTTTTCGGTGAAAGTCAGACCTTGCAAAAGAAACAGACTCAAGACCCCAACCTGAGTGTTGGAGCTTGCAGGATTTGAAGACCTTGACACCCCCTCCAAACAGGGGGCGACTTTTCCTTCCAGGATGAGACGGGATCGGGTTCTGGCTGCAGCCTTACACTCCGTACTGCATTCCCATGTAACTGAGCCCCTGTGAGAATCAGTGGCTGCAGTGCTTGCTGAACGACAACCCCGCCACCCTCCCCGCAGCTCTCTCTGGCCCTTGCTATAAGCAGCTCCTGCTGGACGCCTTACAAGGTCTGCAAAAGATGCATACGTTTTTCAAACAGATCCTCCCCCTTGCTACCCATCCTTCTCTTCCAGACCCCAAAATCTCATGCCAAAATAAACAGGCAGGAACATAATCCCAGAACGAGCTTAGATTTCTTCCATACTTTTCTGTCGTGCTGCAGATACAGTCTGAGTTCATGTATTTATATGGGGAGCTGGCTACTCAGACAAAATAAATTAAATACTTGCTGGATTTTGCATATGTCAGGTTAAACAGTATCTACAGTGTCATTGATACAAGAGAATATTCTGGTGGCTATTACATGTAGACAGCAATAGCACATGCAAACTGCAGGAACATGTTGAATAAGACTAATTATAAACACTTTACTGCCTTCATGAACATCCTGGCATGTGCCTTTCCAGCCTGTCCTGCGGAATTTCTGCTTGCAGAGACTTCAAGGCTTCCCCAGGCCATCTCCCCTACTATCTGATTATCCATATACAATCAGAAAGACAGTCCTTATGTCTGCTTGGCTTCTTGCCATTATTTCTGCCATTATTTCTGCCATTATTTCTGCCACTCTATGTTGCAGCTTTTTTTCATAAGTAGGGGTGACCAGTGTGTTTCCTTCAGTCTTCATCTCTCACTAGGCCTAACAGCTCTAATTCAGCTACCCTTTACCCATGGGACACACCAGGTAGATCTCCCATTGCTGCCCTTTGGATGTTCTTTAGCCCATCTGGGTGTGCAGTGTGAAGAAGTGCCCACAGGATGCCAGGTGGAGCCTTCCCCCTGGTGAGAAGAGAGAAGAGATAACTTTGTGTCCTGCTCCTCATACACCCCAGAGTCACACCCACTGTTTTCACACTGGCACTGCTGTGTCCTTCAGCTCAGGCCCTACCATGAACATGTTTTCCACTCTTCCTCCACTTACTAATGAAAATACTGAACATGCAGTTGTGTTGAGCCCCATAAGTTCGCTACTAATACAAATAATGCAATATTTGTAACTGACCTTCAAAAGCGTGATCCAAACAGTCATTTCTCACCTCATAATTTCACCTGCTCAGTGCTTCCCTAGCTGGCTAATAGAAGAATATCATGCCACAGGAAAGGTAAACGCCATTTCTGCTGTCTCTGCAAAGCCCATTGCCCTGCTTTAGGACATTAGAGGGACTCATCAAGAACAAATCCTATCAAACTTACACTTGCTGTTATTTATATTTATATTGCGAGTTCATGCTGATATGTCCCCAGGAACTGAAGTTACACCGACAGATTTAAACTTTGCTGCTCCTTTCCCCAGGTGTCTCAAAGTCCCTCTGCCACAGGACCACGTCTTCCAGGTGGCTGGGTCTGTTCAAGTCTCCCATCATGGACTTGCCTTTGGAAATGAACTTTCTGTAGTGAATGTGTTACTTGTACAGTATTATTGGGTAACCCGAGAACAGCATATGTATCTGATTATTGGAACTGCGGAGACCATTGCCACAAAATCCAAAACCGTGACCTTTCCTTGAGTTGTTATCAGCCAGGCTGGTGGGGGGAAAGAGAGCTGCTTTATGACCATTCATTAAAATTACACAAAACTTGCTACAGAGGTAGACTTCAGCTGAAAAGTTCAGGCTTAAAACCTGTCTTCTTTGTAGTTCAGTGTGTTCGGACGTGGGAAAACAAGGAATGATCTCTTGAATCAATGTGAATGTAACTGGATTATATTTTATTATGTTTTGTATTATATTTTAAAATATATCTCCTTATTTATTGTCAAGATTTTTAATTAGTTTTTCTTACAGCTTTTTCATTTATTATTTTATTAATATATTTGTTAAATCTAGTTTATTATTTTAATATTTTTTTAAATCAATTTTTACTAGCCAGGGACCATCACATGAAAACATAAAGCGGTACCATTTTTTTCCCCCCTCGTAGATTAGAAGTCAAAATGCAAGCAGTCAGTCTGGGTTTTATATAGGATAACACCATCTCTTTAAGCCATAAACTGCTTTGCAGAAGGGTTTTGAATTCTGGCAACAAGTTGTTCACATAGAAGAGCTCCTCGAGATGAATGCGCACTCCGGCAGTACATCGTGAATCTGGTATGAGAGTGTAACATGAAATTGCCATGCTTTGGAGAGCAGCCAGCGTTGGATTTGGATTAATTTGCTCACAGCGTTCAATAAATAATGTTGGGAGGGCCATGTGAAAAGCGATCCCTGTTGGCTATGCACACCTCCCTGCCACGGGGCCTATCTTTGGTCACCCAGCGGAGGTCCGTGCAGCCAATGTCTTGGAGGTATTTCTCACTGGGCTTACAGTAAAAGCCAGATGAAGTGCCTCCCACCGCCTGGCAATGGAAAAGGAGGATCAAGCAGCCCTTGGAGTGAAGCCTCTCTTGGGATGGAGTTTCTATATATAGGGGAGCTCAATAAACACCATTATGAACCGCATGCGATCCGCCTGCCCAGAATTAAGGTCACATACAGACTTTTGTGTACGTTTCTCCACTGGCTCAATTAGCTGACAAATAAAAGAACTACAAGTAGAAGCCAGCTACATAATGAGGAGTTAGAAATCCAGTCAGTTTCCATCTGAAAAAAACCTTTAGTCAGTACGTGAGGCAGCTGGAAGGGAAAGTAAGAAAAAGATTTTTAAATCCATGTGTAAAATCCATTGTAAAGGTCAGGTTTATAAGAAGACCATCCCAAAACGCTAATGACATGACAGTTTTATGAGGCTGGAAAATGATAGCTTGGCAGAAGCTGAGTAATACTAGAGGAAGGGATTTATTTAAATTGGACTACCTTTTTTTTAATTTTATTTTTTATTCTGTCCTTGATCCTTCCAGATCTCACTGAGATGAAAAATGTGTAAGTAATTCTCCACATTCAGCTGACAAGTGAGGTAAGAAAAGGTTATTTATGTGAGGCATTATGCTGTAATTTTATTTTCCAAAGGTTTTATATATTTTTTGTAGAATATATACTATTGAAAGCTATACAATTTTTAATACCTATACTTTGCAAAAAATACATAAAACATCAACACTTAACAGCTAGCCTCAAGCAAAAATAGTAAGAGTTTTTTCCACACAAACTTTAACAGTTTTAAATTAGAGAAGCTGCATTTCTCTGTAGTAGTACAGGAGGACAACCTGTCCAGAAGAGCTTATAGTCAAATGTATACATTTAACAGATGCATGTGCATCCTAAGAATAGGCCCTAGTGTATCTAACCAAAGCAAAAGTACTTTTCCTTTTGCAGTCTAAAAATCTTTCTCATCCTAATACTTCAAAAAGCAGTGTCAACACCAAGTCTGAGTTTGTTTTTTCGTTTTGTTTTTTTTTTTTTTTTTCTTCTTGACTGTGTCCTAATTGTTGTGCAAAGAGTTAATTCACCTTCTAGAGTGTAAGGCCCTGGACACATCCTTCATCAACTGAGCAGTTCTTGTTACGCTGAAGCTTAATGCAATTTTCATTAAACTGCAATTTCAAGTTTGACCTCAAAACATACATTATCTATTAAATCATAGCTATAGATATGCTGTAACAGATTATCTGTCTGTAGTTATACAAAACATACAATATCTATCTTTATCTATGCTAGATTTTTCTTATATACTTCAGTGTTTCCCACAATTTCTTTAATCAACAGTGATTCAGGAAAAATAGGAGTATTTTAAACATAAAAATTGTCTATTCTCTTTTCTCCAAGCATGCCAAGGTTCTCTGACTCCCTTTACCACAGCATTTTGAAAACGCGGGTGATGTCTCAGCACCAGGGGTTGAAGGGTTTAGTAGGGTGCTCTGCACCCAGCATGCAGGCCTGATCCTGTGAAGTGTTGAGTGCTTCCCAGGAAGCGATGAGCTCTCTGAAATCCCTGCGATTCAGATCCCCAGGCCAGGCAGACACTGACCACATCTCCCCCGACACCCTCCTGGGAACCCTTTGCTCTGCAGCAGACACCAGCCCTGTCCTCAAGCGGTGCCTTTGTGGAAGTTCTCAGTTAATAAATTGCTCATCCTGGTAACGAGGCGGGGTGAATTTTGGGCAAATGCTGACTACTGTGGAGATCACTCTGCCAAAACACTGAAGTATTTGTTCACTTGCTGACTGGAGTACATTTGGACGTAGCTCCTCAGCAATGAGGGCTGGTGTGCAAACCCTCTGGGGTGGTTGGCTGCCTGTACATTCCAGCTGGACACTGCAGGTCGCTTCCCTTCCCTCAGCCTCAGAGCCCAGGGCCAAACAAAACCCATGGGGCAACACTCTTCCTCCAAACAAGTCTCTTCTGCTCAGAGACTCCTGCAGTTGCCAGGTGGCTTCCTATCCCTCCATCCGCACACCACGGCTGGAGAATCATGCAACTGAGCGTGGATCATATTCAGCTTTGGATAACTCTCAAGGTTGAGAGAAATAAGAGAAAAAGACTTCCCCTCCTGTCTATGGATGGTTTCCAAACCTCTGGATGAACTGAAATTGGGAAAACAAAAAACTCCTCTATGTTTCAGAAAATTTAAAAACTAACTCTTTCTCCGCCCCTTATGATTTATTTGCTGAACTTAACACAAATTAACAAAGAGGTCTGAAGTGTTCAGTAAATAAGTGATCAGCCGGGAATTTTGTTTGGCCACACTCTAGTAACTATTTTCTTTTTACTATTAGTACAAACCCAGATGACACAAAAGATTGCTACTCAGTGAGACAAGTAACAACTATATTAGCTTCTGGTTGCAGCGTAGCTCCTAGTAGAGAGATACTTGAGACAGCTTTAAATTAGCTAGCTGGGATGCTGGCCATTTGTTCATGTGCAAAAGCAGAGAAGTTAAGTTGGGATATCCCATCTTTTGGTATCTTTATGTGAGCATTTTTTGTCTCATCATCACATCACAATCCCTTCTGCAACAGTGAAAACCTCAAGTGCCAATGTGAGAATGTGCTCCTTGACAGAGAGTTTTTTTGTTTTAGCATATGTGATGTGAAAGAGATTAAAAAAAAAAAAAAAAGACGAGATTTAAGCCCCCACAAAAGCTGTTTCACACCTACTATTCTATGCTTTAGGAAAGTGAAAAACTGAAATTGTATCTGAGTTTTATCCCTTTACTTTATATATTTCCATTCCTGTTTCCTGACCCTGTCAGGACTAGGCCCAGAAGGGAGAAAATTCTGCTAGAGTATGACTTTTCCCTAAACCTTAAAGAACAGCAAACAAAACTAACAGCAACCCCTCCACCACATAAATCCAAAATAATCTGATCCAAAGGAAACAGGAAACATGCCTCTAGAAATCTCCCAGCCTAAAGCTGAAAAGACTCCAGGGACACTCACTTTAATGCCTCTCTGGCCAAACATTAAGGTTCACCAATCTGCATTTCATCCCATTTTACACCAGGAACTTGGTTGAGCAGCTCAGACTGGCAACACAGGCTCCTTATTTAGTCAGCAAAGGGGGAATTGAAACCATCTGAAGTCACAGCTGGTTTGTCATTAGCAGACAGTAATTAGCTTCTTTCTTCAGACAGGTCACTTTGGTGCATAAGGCGTGTATTTTATGTGTGTGTGTGTGTATGTGCATATGTAAAGGTAAACTTCCCCATCTGGCCACAACATAGCTGCTTTGCTTCCCTTTTATATGGAAAAGCAAATGTTGTTTCCAGAGGGACTGCTGCCCTGAGTAATTTTTTGGGTCTCAGAGAGATATGTGATGTTCTAGAAACCCACTGCTGTGCTTCAGTAAAAGATCTGCCAGATGGGTAGCTCCATCTGAGCTCTGATCAGTGGTCTCGGTGAGCTTATCTAGCTAAAGGAGAAGCAAATAAAAACTAGTTTATGCTTTTGGCTGGTTTTTTGAATGGTATTAAACCATTCAAGTGTGTTTGTATGGAAAAAAAAAAAGTAGTTATATATAAGCTGGATACCTTAGTGCCTGGACAGCACTGCAATGATATATTTAGCTTGAATGAACTCCTGAGCCCTGGTTCAAATGCTGTTCAAGGTAGTGCACATTCATCTCCATGCTGGAAAAAGATGAGTCCATGGAGGTCTTATTCTGTTGCACCAGCAGTCCAAGACAGTTAACTTTCCATGCAGCAAGTCACATGAATTGAATATATAAAGCAAGCAGAGAACACAGAGTAATGATTTTCCATCCCTGACTCATAAAAGGAATTACATGACTGCTCTCATTTGAAACCTTCATACCTCCTGCTGTGAATATGTTGAAGAGGAAAGGCACTTAAAGTGATCAGACAAAAGTCCAGCATCACTTGACGATAAAGCCCCAGTTAACACGAATCCTCTTGGGGCTGTACAGTTGTTTTAGTGACCAGAGACAGCAAAAAGAAGTTACAGGAATATGATGGCAACCTGAGAAGAGCTGTGCAGTGATGGAGAGAGTACAGCCCACAGGTTGAGCCAAGCAGACCAAAGCTGATCTCTACTGTACGTGGCCAGGCTCTTAAGTTACACAGTTTAGTCCGTTGCTTACCAGGAGTGATAGAACTAATCACGTATGTTTAGGGGAAAGGCACGGTTTATCAGATCCTAACCCAGAGGTTCATGTTCTCTCTCTGTACCTAGAAACGATGGTCATTCAAGGTTACAGGAGAAGTAGCTGAGAGATCAGCATGCAACAGCTTTCATGGCAGCTGCCTTCGTCTGTTAGGCAGTCTTTTCTACCCCAGAGCAGATGGCTTTGCACTTGGCACAAAAGCTGAACAGATAAAACAGGGATACACGTACAAAACCTTTTTTGCCCCCACATGCATTAGTGCCTGCTGAAGACAAGTCACACTGGGCTTTCACAGAGAGGCCTCTGGGTATCAGTGTAGAGGAAGTTCATTATATTCTTGTTTTTGACAAATTACTTTGGTTCCCAAGCTTTGCTACTCAGGAAATGGCTGGGGAGCTCAAAATTCAATATTGTCACAGCGTGCCGCTGGAAGAGATGAAGACATGCTTGTCCTTTACTACATTCTGCACAGATTTTATTTTCAGATATCATGTGTATAAATTGAAGCACTAGAAGTAGTGAACAAATACTTAGTAAGAACACACAAAAAATACACCTGTGTTAACAAAGCATCTCCAAAAGCAAAACACTAAAAAATCAAGGGATAGCTTTTTCTTCTGTGCTTATCAGAGGATGATACAGCATATGACTGAAGCTGAATATTGGGGCTTTGTTTTGGAGGGACACCCTCCCCCCCCCCCCCCTTCTTCTTTAGCAATAAGAAAAGTCAGCAGAGCTATTAGTATTCCTGATAATGCCCTGATTCAAGATTAGCAGAATATTCTGGTCTAGAAGGGTCCCACAAGGATCATCAAGCCCAAAGTTTTCTGCAATTGTATAACTTTGCTGTTTTCTTGCACAGGGTGTTTCTCCGTGTATGAATATCAATAAATCCTGAGAAAATAAAGCCAGAATTTCCTGAGTGATCAGCTGACCTACTAGAATGCAGGCGATCTGGTCTTCTTAAAGACAAAGTGGTTGTGAGTACTTTATGGCTGTAATGGCTGGCCAGTGAGACAGAGCAAAAGAACAGACTTGTTAAAAAAATTAACACTTGAAATAATAGATAATTGGCTGCATATATAGAAGTAAAGCACAGCAAGAGAAGGCAATGCCCTTTTAACCATAAGTTTGTCTGATTTCTTTATTTGCAAACTAGGGAAGTAAAACTAGGTCCTGGGCTCATATCTGAGAACTTCACAATGATCAGGTGCCCCTGAATGACAGCTGTCCTGTTGGTTTTAAAGCATATTTACACCAGCATGAAAGCAGAATGGAATGCTCTCTCCACCTGCTGAATAACCTGCAGCGCTGCTTCAGCATTTTCACCAGGCAAAAGATGGAGATTTCCACCCAGCTGGACATTACCTGACCTCCCTAGAGCAGAGGAAGATTTCAAGTTTCTAAACAAAATAGCATGGCAGTGTACCATGTTGGATTTGTATTAATCAGGCGGCATTTTAACAGCTCTCCTCAGCCTAATTTTAAATGCAGTGTACCGATGAAATGATCCCCATCATGTCTTGCGTGCTGAACAAGACCAAAATATGTCTCAGTAGAAGATAGGAAGGATAAATGAGACACAAGAAATTTTTTCCCTGAAGAACCTTTTATTATCCAAGGAAGGTTTTTTTCTTGGTCACGTTAATGTGGTTTTGTCACATAAGTGTTAAGATGGGGATGCAATAGCTGCACTGGCTATTTACAGAGGCACTGTATAAAGATTAACAGATGTTTTCAGCACACCCATGTACTTTAATGGTTACTTGCAATGAATTTCCATTAGAGAAGTTGAAGCATTAGAAAAAACTGTAATTCAGAAACTCAAAAATAAACACCTGAAATTGCTGAGGTTTTTTTGGAGGATCCACCTGTTGTCCCTTTGGCTAATTGCTGTTCTAGTCTGACTGTTGCAGACTGCTTCCATCTTTGATCAATATCAATTTAAAACATGGAAGTGTGGAAAAAGCAAGCCAAAGGTGGTGATGCTGTCAATAAGTCACAGCAACACTTCAGACAAGGTATGTGTTAAACTCCTGGCACTTGATCAGAAGTTAATCACGTTGTCAATCCCAAACATTTAAAATTCAAAATTATTCAGATTTTTTAAAACAGTGTAGATAGACAGGTTTGGAGCCTCCATTGGTCACTCAAATTCTACTGTTAAATCACAGGTATTTTTTTAATAAGTGCTAAAAACCAACCTACATTCCAAAACACAATGCTGATTCTACCACTGTCCTGGCAAAATTGCAGTGCAGCCGTGGGTTTTTGCTCAAAAAACATATAGTACAAAATATCTATCTCAAAACAAGACACCTTTTTATGCCAGTCTGACTGCAAAAATTTCCCAAGGCGAGTTTCAACTAAGTCAGTACAAATGAATAATTATTCATCTTTGAAGTTGGGTTTATTTTACCCAGTCTTGTTTAGTGCTTACAGATGCTAAAGACACTTGCCTAATTTTCAGGGTGAGCTGTCTAAGCACTAAGTTATTTCAGAGTGCTTTAGTCTGCATGGTAAGTATATGCACCATGTTTGCACAAAAACATAAGTAGTGCAGGCTGAACATTCATCAGGCATCTCTATACGGTCAAGGCTTTTTTGTAGGGACTGGGAGCTAGGAGTGAAAATTAACATCATTATCGCTGTTAATGAAGGATGAAGAGCTCAAGCTAACCATGTGGTAGAGCCATCAGGAAGGATGTCAAAAATTGGCTAACAAAATTTAGTAAGTGTGAAGTTCATTTGACCTTTCTTATATGGAAAGTGAGCTCTCTAAACAGAGCTCACGCTCAGAGCTGCCAGATGGGAGGAAATATCTGGTACAATACCTTCCCAGCGCTCAGTTTAGCACATGGAGCCCGTGCTTTCATTAATTTCTCATTACGTCTGATGAGCAGCATGGATAACCATCAGAGAATATTCTGACCTTCATTAGACATTCGCAGAGCCCTGAGCCAGAAGCGGCTAACTTTACACCAGCACCCCGACAAAATTCACCTCCTGCACTTGAAGGAAGCCTAGAACGAAACACCCAATTTCAGAATTTCAGGGTTTAATTTTTAGACACCTCCTAGGACCCAGGTCGGGAGTGGAATCTGAGAAGGGTTTTACTGTTAAACTGAACGAACACAACTATAATCCTGGCTCCAAATACCTCCAAGTTTTGTGGTGCCTGAAATGCAGACTTGGCATTTTATGAAACACCAAATAGGACATTCTGTTCCTTTTTGCCCACACCTTTTTTGTTCCACACCTATCCAGGTTATTAACCTGAATGGCGGTACATAAAACTCATGTAGTGTCTCTGCACATCAGATGAGGAATTGCCAAGTTAGCAGACCTCTGAAATTAAGCATCTTAGCTGTTTTAAGCAGAACACGTGCCCTGCTGTCATACTGTGGTACCTGTGAAAGTCTCCATTCAGGACAGGGTCCCAGCTGGTCTAGGTGCTGTAAAATCAGAGTCTAAACCTCACAGAAGATCTCCAACAAAAGCTCTGACGGGCTGGAGACAACCAGAAGAGAAAGTGATCAAAGTAAACGTAGCACGTCCTGCTAGACTGCAGGCATGAAACAGGCAGCTCTGACCACATTAAATTTTAAATTTAGCTTTGATGTATCTGACCCAGTTCCTCCCTTTTTAATTTTCAATTAAGTCTATAAGAAAAAAGAACCCAAATTTTCTTTAAACTACTCAAGGAAAATAAGCCTTTTCTGCTGGTCTGAGCAGCAGATCACAATAGTGTATGTTGTGTTCAGGCAAAATACAATTTTCTCGGATTCTGAAGCTTCCTGCACATTTCCATTGCATTTCCATTGACACCTTTAGGCAACACCATGATCAAGAAAAACCCATATTCATCTACGAACAGTAGCAGGATCTGGTTCAGTATGAACACTGTCAGACCCATGAGCATGGGAGTCGCCTGTACACCCTGGGCAGTGGGGCATTAGCAAAATTACCCCCAGTTCTGGATTTCAGTGAACCTTGTGAGTATGGCTGGTCTAGTTCTCTCCCCTGAGTGTGGCCAGGCTCTGCTTGGGTCCTTCATGTGGTCCATTTGTGCAGTGGCACATAGAAGAGGCAGAGGAAACCTTTCTAGCTAGAAGGTCCCCTTGAGGCTTCAGCAACCTTCATCAGCTGGTCACTGTCCTTCTGCTGTGCTGAACCTAAACTACAGCCCTTGGTGCTTTAAAACTTTCCATACGGTACAAAGAGACAGAAGGCACAGTTTCCCACTGAGGGGTTGCAAGTGGCCTCTGCCAAAAAGCCTTGACTACTTTTGCCTGGAATGAGGCAAAGCTGAGCTGCCTTTGCTTTTGAGGGGTAAGAATGGCGACTTGCTTTATTTGAAACTTTTCAAACGGATCTGATAGCCCCACAGGAAGTCCGAGAGAAAATTGGGTTGTTGTACATTTCTGCAACACCACATTGTCTCCCACCTGTAACTTAAGGCTTGCACCGAGTTTAGGTGTTTGCCTCTTGCAGGCAAATTACCGCAATACTGCATGATGTAACCACACATTAAACAAGCTAATGCTTGGCATTGTCCAAAATGGGGCCAGTGTCTGCAGGGACCTTGCAGAGTCCCTTGCTAAATAACAACAAGGGAGATGCACTTAGTGGCACCTAAGGGGCAGATTGGCACCTGTGGGACAGAAGAGACATCTGTTGCGCCCATATTTTAGCAGCGCTAATCCATGTCAGGAAGAGCGGGTTTGAAGCCCTCAGGGTTCACGTCAATCATATTGACATGCTTTGCACAAGAGGATCGGGGGCGGTAGGTGGTCTAATCAAGGTCTAGATGGGTCATGTTCATTCAAGGTAGAAGACGTTTGGGAATTTTAAGGAAAGCTGTGCCTTGCTGCCGTAGGTGGCAAAGGGGAAGAGAGATGAGTTGCAGCTGTCTCGTCTTAGTGGAGGAGCGCAGGGTGCATGTGCAGCTCCCAGGGAGCTGCTGGAGAGGCTCCAGCTTTGGGTGCAGCATGCATGAGGAAAGGTACACAAGGACACCCAGAACTTGCCCACCCTGTGCAAGACAGTGCAGGATGAGTGTGTCCCCCCCTGTCCTTACAGATACCCCACGATCTTGATGTGCAGCTGCACAGACCCCAGAAGCAAGACTGTATTGCACTGTAATCACATGCATCTCAGCCAAGGTACCCTCCTGCACAGTGCTTTGAGGTGGTGTCTGCGTTGCTTCTGATTTATCTCTTCACTCAGAGGAAACTCTGAATTTATTGCCAATGCAAACAGCCACAGACAGGCACACAAACACATGGAGTTTATGCAGCTTTTCTCCCTACATCCTGAGAAACTATGTCACATCATGACTTGCCTTCCACTTCCTTTCCTAAGGAACTCATAGTGACAGTATGTTTCTTAACATGCCTGTTGGTGTTCAACAGGCCAGCCTAGCTGAGTAAATGCTACTATAATAACACTTAGTGCCCACTGTACAGCTTCGTTCATATCCAAGGGCACTTAAAAGTATCAAGTTTCTGCAGCTCTGAGGTAAAGACATTTATGATTCTTATACCTCTATGGTGTAAATAATTTTTGACTATGGGGAAATGCATGCAGAAAGAAGTAGACAGATTATGACTACAAAGTCACCGGCAGTTTGAGGAAGAATGTGACACATACAAGCTCTCTGAAAGTAACAGACCAACTTTCACCACATTTGTGATGAGAAAATTTTATATGTCTTTGTACAGAAATATGCTTTTCACCGCTCTTATAGTTCAGGGATGTTATCACATTTCATTAATTTCCTTTACAAACCACAGGTGGCAAAGAGTGCTTGGTGCTTGGCTTCTGCACAGCAAGATAACAAGCTGGAAATTGAGGTCTTCAGCACCTGGATTGGTAAAGCCGTGTGGAGCACCCACTGCCCTTGAGTAAACAGAAACTGTGACAGCAGCAACATGCACTCCATCATTTGGATATGCAGGTTATAGTCCCTTCCCATGGGAGGAACATAGAGGATGAGGAACAAAACAAAGATTCAGATGCTACAGCAGAAGATGAGATTTCAGGTGGAGTCCATAAAAGGCCAGGTCTTCATGCATTCCAGGTCTCCAGAGCCTAAAATGGACAGATGGCACTTCAAGGCCCCGCTGATGATTCACGCTGCAAATAAACTTCAGAAGGCAGCAGGTGCCAGCACTCATCAGAGGATGAAGTGCAATTGTTTTCTAGTGAACAGAGTAATTTGAAAAGTATTTGTGCCATCTTGCCAAAAACACAAACTGTGTCACGTTTATTTTTAGATGCAGATATCCATCCAGGAAGAAACCACAACCAGTTATGTCACACATAAATCAGAGCTACCTGCTGATACCATCACAGAACTTACTATGGTGCTTTCATAAATGGCTAGCTACCCAGATCCAAGGCTATGTTTTTCCTTGTCATATGGCAAGGTATCCAAATTTTAACTTACATCTCAAATGGCCTGCTTTTTCACAGAGCAAAATATTCACTGGGATGGAGGTGCTGGGCAGGGAAGACAGACAATGGGGAGCAGGGTTGCAGCTCTCTCCATCTTGACACCTTTCTATCCTGCACTTTTGGATCCCCAGGAAATACTTTGTACTCCCTCTAGAGTTTGGGTTTTTTTAAGCATTTCTCCTGTTGGATGAATAACACAGGAAAGGGAATTGATGTGTTTGCCTCAGGGCTATCAAAGCATGTAATGTAGGGGTTGTATTAGAGATTTGGGGGGATGGATGCTCAGTCTGGCTATGGTGGTTCTGGATAGTCAGGTAGCAAACAAATAAGCATCTCTCATTAACCTCTGTAGTGGATTAGCCACCACAGGGCCACGAAGTCTGCGCTGGGCTCATCTGAATTATGTCTGGTTGTTGCTCAGGCTATTTTTTCTGAGGCCTTTTATTTTTTTTTTACAATCTGTTTTCAGCACCACTCTATGCTGAGCCCTCTTCTGCTCCAGCTGCCGGGCTCTGGCTCCTCACTGCACTAGTATCTGCATTAAACCCTGAGATGTTATTCACCTCTGGATCCCATACAGCCTTGCTGCTCTACACACAAAGGCAACATGCTCCTTCAAGAATCAGCATTCCAGTGAGATTAATAGGACTCATGGTAGGCAACGGAATAAAAAATCATAAAAAACCCTAAAACAATTCCTGTATCAGCAACAAAGCTTGTACTATGCAGCAGAGTCTTAGAAAAGGATGTGTGAGTACACTTGCATACAAGTGAGAAGGGTTATGTCAAAAGAAAGAATTTTCTAGAAGGCTTCCTTAATATTTTCTTTTTCTTCTTGTGTCATATGCAATGAATAATACTGATTGCCCATTGTCCCACACTTCCTGTCTTAAAAGACAGTTTGACCCTTTCCCAAAATGACCATATTATTCATGGTGCAAGTTTCTGCAATTATGCTTTCTCTACTGTAAAAAAATTAACATTTTCCACAGCCTCTTCACTATTTGGAAAATAAGATCTGTAAATCCAGTGTGAACAAGCACTATTTGACTCAATAAGGCAGCATGTTTTCTAACTTCGTAAATAATTTTGAATATAAAACATATTTTGAGTATTTAACCAAAAGACCAGATACAAGCCCACAAATATCAGTGGGCAACATTAGGGATTTATAGTTCTGGTTTAAATCAAATATTAATGCTGGGGATTAAGAGTTAAGAGCTCTGATGTCATTTTGTCTTCTGGAACCTCTGTTAAAAGTGATGGTTCCGTCCAGATAGGCCCTTCTGCAGCATGGCATGGAGAATGATGGGCCCTGTTTTCACATCATACTAAGCTAATGCCATCCCTGTCCTGCTTCCCAAGAGTGCAAGCAATAAAGCTTTGTGTAGTCCCTGTGTTTTCCAAGGTACAGCCCATTTTGGACATATAAACTCCAAAACCAGCAAACTCTCGTGTTCCAAATATCCACCAAGCTTATTACCTGGCCAGCACCCAGGCAGCACTTCAGAGGTAGGCTGGTATTTGTGGATCTTCCTCAGATGACTTTCCACAACTTGTGCCAATGGGTGTAGGCACCTTCTCCTGGGTACACACACATGAACACACCCACTTCTTTGTTATGCTACATCACTTTGTAAGCTGCAGATTGCACTGGACGCCCAGTTTCTCTACCACAGATTGTGTGCTGTTCCAGAGACCCTTAGTGTTAAGACCCTTAGTGTTTTAGTTAAGCCTAAGATTAGGATTTCAACTCTTGTTCTAATGGAAATACATATTCCCTACTGCCATTCTGGAAATGATAATGCTACTCCTTACTTAAAAAACCAGAAGCAAATCCTTTAGATATTCTTAACACGTGGGTTGCACATAGGTTGCACTAGGATCCCCCAGATTGACATGTTTTTACAAATTCGCCTTTTCTTTTTTTGTTTTCTTTCTCCTCAATGACATTAGCTTGGAGGAGGAAGAGCTGTTCATACCATGACCCACTGATACTGAAAGCTGCTTAAATAAACTCTGGAAAAAGTACTTTCTAGGAGCACAACTGGGCTCTGGGCTTAGGCTTTTGCTATTCTACTGTAAAACTGTGACTGAGCTGAAAGGCCTTTTTGATTCCAGTGCCTTTCTCTCCAAACACGAGCCCCTTCAGCCAACTCAACTCCACAGGACTGTGTGAGAGGAAAGATTCCTGAGCTCTCTTTGTAGATGCCAACACATGCAGGCTTTACTGGGGATCAAGAGAAAGAGAGAGGCTCCTGTGAGCACTCCTGACTGGCGGGGAGCAAGGTGGAGAATCCTGTGCTGGCACCTGCTCACTGTGCTTTTCCTTCTCAAAATGCCTGTCAGGTAGTTTCTTCTAAGAAAATCTTTGCACAAAAGCAAGAGCATAACACTTTCCCCCCCCCCTTGGCAAGGCTGGTGCTTGTGCTGTTTTTGGTGAATGACTTATGGTGGCTTGACTTGAAAGGCATGCTTTATCTGGTCTTTAGGGAGAAGGAAGGGGCACAGCCTGGTGCAAGCAGGACTGCTCACCCTTCATTAAAAAGGTAAACCAGAAGTCCCTGGCTAATGCCCAAGTCATGGATGTGACCCTCTGAACCTCTCATGGCCCAAAGCAAGGCAGTTTGGAGGTCTAGATGAAAACCCAAGAACAGCATCAACCATGTTACATATGTTTGGGCTGCAGTATGCATCCTTTATTTTCTGTTCCTGCTCACAGGATGTTGGGATGAGGTAAGGATGCTGTGATATGACAACTGCACAAAGAGCACAACTGCTAGCTGAAATTCTGTCTTTGTCTCTTCATTAAAGCATAAAACAAAACAAAAATCCAGACTAGGTGATGAGAAAAACCAGGCAAATCTGTAGCTGTCAGACAAGGCCCTGCCAAGAAGGACAATTCTGTTTTTCTACTCCTCTGGCTTCAGATGTCATGTGCTAACCCCAGATGCAGAAATTTAAATCTGATCTTTAAATTTAAGTGACAGGCCACCTGGATAGCTGTGAGGCTATCCCAAGGGAAAGGGAAGGTATTGCCTTGAAGAGTTTCAAGACTTTCACAGCCTTCACAGAAATTACAAACTGTCATTGCTATCTCTACTCTATGTCTGTTCCCTTTAGACTTACTTCATTTCATATGGCTATATTAAAATGATATTCAGGGTCACTAACAAAATAGCAAGTACCTTCATTTGTGCATACACTGTTTGCCTTTCTGGTTAATGCTCCCCAAAAACGAGCTCAGAGAGCTCCTGACCATCACCGCCACTACCACCATCACCCATCCAGAAGCCTGTAACCACTCTCCAGCGCTGACTGTCACTGCTCAACCCCAGGTGTCCAGTTGCAAAAGCATAGGTGGATGAAGCATGACTGCCTCAAGCCTATGCTCTGCACCACCTGGAAGGAAGGCAGTTCTGGACCCAAACTAAACAGCTATATAAGCAGGCCCATGAAGCCCAGTGCTCTCCTTCAATGTAAAGTTGCTATAGGAGCAGCAAGCCTTACAGTTCACATCTATCATGGCACAGCTCAAAACATGCTGTCATTAACAGAAGAGGTTTGTCCCAAGTTTGTCCCAGCTCCCCCCAACGAACATGCAGGCACTAGGTCCCAAGGTGGGAGTTCAGCAATGGAAGAAGTCACCATGTCAGAAAGCAGCTCAGAATTCTCCCACCACAGAAACCCATTGCTAAATCATACTTGTGCCATACTGGGAGCTCTCAGTGACAGGGATGATATATAGCTGTCTAGCAGTATTTATACCCCAGCGGGCACTGCAGTATCTGGGGAGCGCGGTATAAATACAGACCGAGCAATAGCCAGGAAAGCCCAAAGAGTGGGCGAGGAGGGTGAGTGGCCAAAGCAGCTGAGAGACGTGCTGATTCAGTGCATCTCCTTCAGCTGTCCTCAGCAGCAGGTTGCCATGGATTAGAAGTTGGGAAGATTAAAAGAACTGATTTTTCTTTTTTGCCCTCCCCTTTGACAGCTTGTTCCTCGCCCTTTGCTTGAGCCCGTAAGGTCCTTCATTTGAGTTTCCAACCACAGCGCTCTGTGTCACTGCATAAAGCACAGTAAACACGTAACTATTTCTTCTAAAGAGATGATCTGGCTCACGCCTGCCAGCCTGCAGCACTCAGCAGATGAGGTTAGAGTTGTCACCCCTGCCTTACAGATGGGGAAATCCATGCAAGGGGAAACTACCTTGCATCAGATACCCGTGGCTGTTCCCAAAGTGGAGAGGTTCATATTCTCACTCAAAAATCCACTCACAGGGCTTTTAAGACACCAGGTTGAAACTGGTCTAAATTCAAGGGAAAAGGAAATGGTTGTTCAAGAAAAACTCCTGGATGTGCATCCCTCAGTCACACGTTTATTTTCTTCCCAACACGCATTAAAGGCAAGTATTTTCAACTGTTTTAACAGCTGACTTTCAGCAGTAAAGTCAGTGAGAATCTGAAACATGAGCCTTGCATGTTGACTTCTTTCTTCTTGATAAATAAATCACAGTTCTCTATTCCCAAATGAAACCTTTGTAATGAAACATATGCAGGGCCGAATCCATCACAAAATAAGGGGATTTGCGACAAGGTTTTGCAAGCACGCCTCTGGCTTAGGGGAGCTTCTTCCCATCTCTTCTAACAATGCTTGAGTACCCCTCCTTGCTAGAGAAAAGAGGGCTCTTTGCTCTACTTTTTCCATTCAGGATACTGTATTTTTTTCTGAAGCAATATGACTGCTACAGGAGCATACCTACTTGCTGCAATTTCCCTCAAAAATGGTTTCTTTTTGGACTCTTCTGCTCTGCAGGGAGCTGGACTTCTCAGCAGCACCCCAGCACACAGATTAAATACTTAGCAACTACCTTTCATCACTCCCTCAGAGCCTCTTGCACAGCTGAAAAGGCTGGAGTGAACTGTTCTTGAGGGTAAGACTGGATTTGGGACAGTAAGATGGGATTTGGGAGCCCCTTTGTGCCTGCAGCAGTGGAAACAGAGGAGTGCATGGGACTGCACTTACAGAGCAAATCTTACCATGGTTTATGGAATTATTACCATTTGACTAATTTGAGTTATTTCTGCCCTTCCAAAGGAATATTCTACTAATTATAGAGTAATGGTGCTGGAAAGCACTATAATTACTACTCATCTCTTTGCATTTGGAAGGACATACGGAAATTACGTCGTGCAAACAGCATTTTTCAATCTGTCCTGGCTTGATTCACTTAATAACCTGGCTAAGGACCCTCCCTCCCTGGTAATCTGGCAGTCCAAACTCTTTATTAGAAGATAACCAAGACAGTCAAAACCAAGCCCAGCTCTGTGTGAGGCCCTTGCTTCTCAGTGTACAGTCAGTGGGAGAGCTCTTTGGAGGAGCTCTCTGACAGAGATAGCTTCTTAGCCCACTTCTCTAAGATGCCACAACACCAGCTTACTTTGCCTTGGTTTGGTTGCAGTGCATGCTCAATAATATCCTGCAAGTACAGGAGAGCTTTCCAAAATATCTCAGTCCCAGCCGTCTTCTGCCCATTTTTGCAGCGGGCATCAGAGCACATTTTCACAGCTACTTTTTTTTGCAAGGAAAAAAATCTGTAATAAGAAAAATCTATTTATCAGCCTGACAGTACAAGGGCTCCCTGAAACCATGGGGTTTGATCATGAAAGGTCTGATGCAGCCAGTATTTTCTTTGCAGTGTACCGCTCCTGTAGATAATGACCTGCTCTGAATCAGTCTGAAGGACCTGACAGACCCACAGTACTCATAACAGGAATGTTCCAGCTCCTCCTGGATAAGATTTCCTCTTTCCTCCCCTGCTGCTGTTACTCACCAGGGGTTGTATGTGTTTATGCTTGGACATCCCTGAGACAGCTCTGTTTGATGTATTGTATTTCTATACCTTTTTAATGTTAAAAAAAAATGGAGCTTAAAAGCAGGGAAAAAAAAAAAAAGGGTTCTTTTTTGTGTCTGGCTTTTTAACTTGCAAGGAGGATAGCTTACACTCCCTCTATTTAGATCCTAAAGGAAGCTTTCAGTACTTAACTACATGCTGGTAGCACAGGGCAGCCAGTCAGACCTTCCCACAATGCGAAGCAGCCAAAAAATGTGAGCAGAACATGTTGCTTATAAACCCCAAACCAGTTTTTACCTTGAATCTTGAACAAGCAGAAGCTTGTTTTTCAGAGTGCTGACAGAGGCTGCTGCTGTCTGGGTTATTTCATGTAACCGTGATAGCAGAGGAAGAATCAAAGTGACATTTTCCTTCTTGGCATCAACTAAACTGCCCCCACCTTCACCCCTGCATCTGACTCCACAGGTTTTTTTTTTCTGGAGATGCTGAGTGAGATCCCTATTTGTGCACTGGTGAGACATCTCCAAGGTATGCTGGATGTGCATCTCTCCTTTGATGAACATGATTATGAACATGTAAATGTTATTAAAGAGGATTTTTATCACTTGCAAAATATACCACAGAATAACTGCTGCTCAGCTTCTTGGACCTTTGCTGCATCCAGATGAATTGCTATAAATTCCTTGTCTGCACCTTTTCCAGGAACACTCTGAGATGACCTGCAACAACAAATACAAAAGTCAAAATATTGCTCACTAACTCAGGCAGATAAGTATTTTGCCCTATTCTGAGATTTCTACATCAATTCTGCATCTTTTTATGCAGTTGCTTTGTTCAATTGGCTTTTCCTTTACAGAGTTTCAATTTATTTCTGTCACCTCAGGACTGCTATTAAACCTGCACTAACCCAAATATGAATTTCATCAGCATTTCCTAAACAACTGAACTTCATTTTGGCAGTTTAAAAATAATTTTGACCTCATCAATACCTTTCTCTGCCATACCATTTCCTTCCCTGAAGTCAAAGACTTTCAAACTTTCATTAGTGGTACAGAAAGGGATTTAGTTGTAAAAGCACCTGAGTTCTGCTCCCAGCTGTGGTATGGGTTGCTTGGCCTTCCCAAACCATGCAGATCATTTTCTGAGTATGCACTGTTTTGAACTGTGCCACAGGTACAAAACCTCAGAGATTTCCATCTGGCCCTGTGAAAACACCAGTTGACATATTTCTGGATGCATTAATTAAAACAGCAACATGTATGTGGTGCATACATTTACTCTGCAGTAAAGCCTTTTGCTTTGGTATACGTTTATTGATTGTAATAGAGTGTGACTTCTATCTTGTTCTCAAGACTGTGAGGATGATTCCCGGGGGCATAATCCTATAATACTTACAGAAATATGGCAAGGAAGCCTTCTGCTTTCTATATGAAACTCTTACGCTTTTTACAGTAACTTAAACGTGTGCAATATATAATTTTTACACCGGTCAGTAAAATGCTTTCTGTGGGTATAGCATATTTACTTTGGCTGGCACCAGCTGAAGTGACAATCTATGGGGTTTTTTTAAGTCTGCAAAGGTCTGGGTTACTCTAGACAAGAACTGTAGTTTAAATAACTGAAATTTCCTAGATATAAGGTGGGGGTTTTTTTGCCTTTGTGCGTAATTCCACTTCTCAATAGATTTCAGGCCATAGGGGTGGGTTTTTTTCCATGTCTGGCAAACAGACTCCCAGACCATCAAATCCTTTCAAAGCAAGGAAGAAGTTAATTAAATTTTAACATTCATAAAAATAATTATGTAGAAGCTAGTGTCTTATGAATTTCTTGTCTCAAACTTAGGATTTCCTCAGAGCTCACACATGGTTCACTCCCCTTCCAACCCATGTCATGACCTAAATGTAAAAACTGGAGAAATGCCAGGAAATAAAAGTGGTCAACAAGAGGTCCCAAATTCTGGTTTCAGGTATTACAACTTACAGTATGTCAGAACTGAGAAAGAAAGCAAACTCCTTGACTGAATAAACATGCAAATTGAATTTCTGAGTTCAAAGAGGAGATTCTTAATTTCCTGAAACCAAACCAGGCCATAATAACAATAAACCACTCATGTTTCTAAGAGTCTCCTCCATTTTCTTTGCAGTATCAAGGCTGTGTCTCAAATCTCAGTTTCCTTAGTTCTTCCTCTTTAACCAGAAAAAATCCTCATTGGTTCATTCTTGGGTCATACACAAACTGTCTCTTTGTTACAGCTTGTCTTTCAAGCACCTCTATGACAGGATACAACTGTCTTTTGATTAGTTTTGCCTATCTGCAATGAAATTAGATCAGTGGCTGTACTTGGAGCACATCCACAGTGTTGACAAGGTCTGAGCTGTATCAGCCTTGCAGCCGCTAAACATGAGTGAACCCTGCTCTGCTTTAAGGTAATAGAACCAAAGAGCACTACCTGAAAGCTGTATTTCATTCAAACCAGAGCTGGCCCACTCTGCCAAAGTCACGGTGACAAGGACACATCAAAACCAAACTCTCCAGCCCCTCACTACATTACTTGTTTATGTCAATCAGTTTGGAGATTTTTAACATTTGAGTTATGTTTATCTGCAACTGGTTTTCAAGGTCTAATTATAACACGTGAAGTGGGGTGAGATTGCTGCTATGAAAGTCGCAGTATAAATAAGAGGACCTGATGGGCTGATATGTTGGCACAGACCAGACATGTATGTCACGTGGAAGCCCAGTGCAGCTGTTGGAGTCCGTGGTACAATAAATAGCTATAGGGAAGCGGCGCAGTCAGGCAGGATTTTTTAATACCACCTACTGTGCTACTTGGACAAATGCACTCGCCCTGTAGGGAAAAAAAAAACCATAAAATAAAAAAAGGTCAGTTTAATGGCAGAAAAATGACTGGCCTGGTGCGTGTCAAAGGTTCTGTAGGAAAGCACGGCACGGTTGCCTGCCTGCACTCCCCTCTCCTCTTCACATGCAATCTTCCACAGATTCTCCAAGCTCGACTTTCCACTTATCAAAACCAGCAGGTCACGTGCTCTCTCCCCTTTGAGCCAGGAGAGCGTGCCATGCACAATAACTTGCACAACCTCTCCCCCCACCATTGCAGGAGAGATCACCCCGAAATGGACATGCAAGGATCATGCCTGGCAGCACCAGCAGATGGATGTCTCAGGTAAGACTAGGCTTCTGGAGAGGATCTCTATTTATAGCCTGGACCCCGACAGGAGACTGGTCTTGGGTGTTAATGTGACAGAGTGTTGGTTTTTAAAGTCGCTGAAATGCCTGAACATGGAATGGAAGATGAAACTGCTGCTGGCTGGCAAATGGTCATTCATGCCATGTGCTGGTAAGAGAAGAAGCCATCCACACGGGGCATTGGCAGCACACCCAGCACCAATTAAAACAATTAGGGTCCACAAAATATTAATTGTAGAGCACCTGCACCTTTTCTAAGGTTAGGTTCTTATTTATTTTAGAAAAAAAAACCCTGACCTGCCACAGGGCATATACATCTTTACATTTGCAACTGGCAGTGAGTTGTGCTTTTGAAAAGGCACTGGAAAATGCCCACCATAATTCCAGCAAGATGCCTTCTGGTTTTCTATGATGCAGATGTGAGCATAACATATTTTGCTCATATTATGATAACATATTAACCCATGCTTCCGCAGCAAGGAAAAGGCACTGTAATTGTAATCACTGTTGTCAAAAAGTAATCTGCATCCTCTTTTTGACCCAGATTCTCAGTATCCTGCTTATGCATCAGCAGTGTCATAAAATGCAAAATGATGCAACATTCAAATGTTTTCAGAGCTACTGATGTAATGTAATTTTATTTGGGTAAAATAATTTTTCTCCTTAGCTCCCTTCTTCTCAGTTCTCAGTGTTACTCTTAAAGTTCGTCCCTGTTTCCACAAACAGTTGCATAAAGTGACAGGGCTATCAAGTTTGACAGTGCCTGTATACATTTCATATGCTATTTGAATGCAAACTTTGAAGCTGCAAAAAAGCCAAAATGAAATAAATAAAAAACTTATGAGATGTAATAGGAAACAGTTTTACAAAACAGCAAGTAAAACTATTCCCAGCTTTTTTCCCCTAACCTCCCTTCTAGTTTCATTCTGTATTTTAAGACACTTTTACCTAAGCCTAAAAGCATGTGCTGTATCTCCATCAGTTTTGTCACATATGGTTGGACACCAGTATTTGTGGTCAGTTATGCTCTGGATGCACCAGCAGTCTCTAGCTAAGCTTGTCAGACAGGTACTGTAATCCCACGTGTGGGAGCCACAAAAGATGTGGAGGTGGAACCCTGGGCTCTGCTGCAGGGCAGAGTTATGGGTTGGCTTCACATGCAAGCAAAAGAGGAGCAGAAATCCCTGGAGGAACTGCGGGTGTGAAGACATTCGGGTCTCCAACCCTGAAGCTGCTCCTCGCCCCAGATCACTACAGCACAGACCCAGATTTGAGGGAGTCTGGAGAGGCTCTTCCTCTCATCATCTTTAATTGCTGGGTAGTCACAGCGCACAGACATGCCAACCAGGTCTGATTCCTCTTGGCCACAGGCTTAACTGCCAGCAGGTCACTTGGCTCAAGGCTCCACCTGGCCCACAAGAGGAGCTGCCTGTCTCCAGCCATGTCTCTCACCCTGACCTTTGGCAACAAGAGCCGCTCTCCTCCACCTCCCCGTGTGTGCTGCCAGTAATAACCACCGAAACTCGCATTTTCTAATTTAAAGATAATTTCTAGATGTTTGGATTTATTTCTTGAGATTATCTTGGGGTTTGGCTGGACAGAAAAAGCATTTGCAACACACATAATCTACTCAGAGAGAACAACACTGCTCTAAAGGGGGAGTTTTAAAGAGACTTTATGTTTCAGGAGATCTGATAAACATGTCGAAGGCTTCAAGCGCACATGTACGTTAAACAGCGGATTGACAGAGTTCCTAGAAAGTTTTCCTTGTGGAACTGAAACTGGAAACAGATAACCTTCACATCATTATCCACATTATTGAAACTGTGAAAACCAAACCACGTGCAATAACACAGCTGTTCTAGCTAGAGGCATTTAATCTCCCACTATCATCTCAAAATATACATGTTCCAGCTCCTGGTTATGCACACAGCAAGCAAGGGCTAAGAAAAAACTTAGCAAGCATCAACTTCCTGTACTTATTCCCATGTCCCTGTGTAAATTCACAAATCAGGAAAAATCCTCCTTTGTTTAGCTCTAGAGTGGTAGCTGAGTTTCCTAGAGCAAACAAGAGGAGAAAGTGTATTTGGTTAGAAATGCTAACTATGTTTGGTCCCAGAAGACACATCCTTAAGAGTATGGAGAGCACTAGCATTTTTACTAAGGACAGAGTTAAGAGATTTAAAAAGCTGAATTATTAAATAAGTATCTCTGGGATCCTATATGTAATCATATTCATATGTGACATGGCTGTGCCCATCCTGCTTGGCAGGAAACTCTACAGAGGCTTGAGAGGACATGGTTGTTGCATCTCTTGCTGTGCCTGGTGGAGACATGTTCCTACTCCACGTCTGGGGAATAAACCTTCACAGCAACACAATATGATCTTAAATACAGAAGCACTGGCCAGCCCAAACTGTAGGAGAAAATGGGGCAGGAACACCCCTTCCTTTTGCACAATTGGTCTTCAAGCCTTTTTCCCTAGGAACTCAGCTGATTTCAAACCCCTTTTCTTACTTCTGTTCTGTGTTTCCTACCTGAATAGATTGCAGACAACATGAGGCTACCTGTCATGTTTTGAAAATTTGTTGACCATGGAAATTAGAAACACATTAAATAAATGTGCCTCAAGATCCACAAAGTAAGCTTATCACTAGGCTGATATCCAGTATGTGAAATGTTCTCCAACAAAAAAATTGTTTTCAATAAACACCCTGAGACAATCTGTGACACATTCAGGAGGGAAGAATGAGGTTAATTTTAGAAGATGATATTAGTGCATCCTGTGTGTGAACACAGTGGAAAGATTTCTGTAGTTGCTTTAGTGGGTTTCACAGTATTCAGAGTATGAGATTGTACCTGAGCGTAATAGCGATTAGATGTCTTGGACCCTGCAAAATTTTCAGAGGCAATTACCTTACAGGGAATAAATTAATTGGCAGCTCAGTGTTGTATAGGAAACCTGTGCTCTGCAGGTGCCCACTCTGCTCCATCCCAATCTGGCCCTCATCCTAATAGTGTTAATGATGGCTTTGTGATATTTCCATTCCTTTTAGTTTCATTTGGATGAAGCCATTCCCTTTAGGTTAAAGTTTGGATGGTTCACAGCTATCTGTAATCTATTCAGGTTATCAGAAGGTGGAATGGTAAAAGGAAAGAAATTAAATTTTCAACTCTTTCCTACCAAATTCTGTCAATTAACCGGAGTTGTTTAATTATGCTTTGCAACAATCATGTCTATTTATTAGTCACATGGCTGTCTAATCCTAATTCTCCTTTATCAATTTAATATATCTTAAAACTCAAGTACAAAATTACAGCCACCTGAAAAAATTTAAACTTTCAGTATTAAGCATTACTGCACAAGAAGTTGAAAACCTGGAAGAACCACCATGATCCTGGGACTTGACCACTTGCAGGACACATGTGATGCAACCTTGCCTAGCAATCCCACAATTTCTGTCCAAACAGAACACATAATCTCAAAAAGCACTACCATAAAGGCAAGCACACGCTGCTCTGAGAGACCTGGTGGCTGCAATGTAGAGCATTTATTGGATTTTAAAATCTGCTGGTTAATGTGTAGTTCTGGAATAACTTAGTGTAAAACATAAGGCAAGGAATAATGGCATATATATCAGTCATTATTGGCCTTCCTCTTCCCATTTTGATGGTCATAGTTTTCCCTCTGTTTCTTCGCGATCTGAAATTAAAACGATAGGGTTTGGTGTCCATGTGTTTGTTTGCTTGTTTTGTTTCCCCTGAGATTCAATTATTCAAGCAAGGCTTCAAGAGACCAGTTTTTTAAAAAATTAAATCACACTGTTACAATAACTGACACCTGTGAGGGGATGAGTAGAAAGCCCGAGTGCCCGCTGGTTTTCAAAGAGGCACCTTATCCTGCCATTTCTGTTGGGGATGCTTTGTGCTCAGCAGCGCTCCGGGCCGAGCAGCAAGCACTGGAGCAGTGCTGCTGCCTACAGGTCTGCTCGGCGCAGCGCTCAAACCGCACACGGAACCAAGTCCTCCCGCCGGGATGCTCCCGATTGGGAAAGGGATCGAAACCCTGACACTAAAGTATGTTGACTCTGCCGAAACGCAAGCTGGCAGTCTGTAGCCTCTCTTGCCCTGCGGCTAACCTGTGTTAAAGATCCCAAATCGAGCAGATTTCCTTAAAGGGAAAGGTGGATCTGTGCTGCACGAGAGTACAATTTCTGCCTTTTTTTTTTTTTTTTTTTTTTTTTTTTTTTTTTTTTTTTTTTTTTTTTTTTTTTTTTTTTTTTTTTTTTTTTTTTTTTTTGTCTGCAATGAAGAGGAAACGTTGCAGGTGCAGAGCAAGAGGAAGCACCTGCTCCTAGATGGGAACCCCCTCCCATCGCAACACACCAGTGCACAAAACATGTACACATCTCTACACGATGGTGTACAGAACGGCTGGAAACCACCTTTGAGTCTGCACTGGTAAACTTTTAGACCATATGTGATGTAATTGGAATTTACTAAAATTTAGTCGGGGCTCTTCATTGCTTGGAATTTAATTAATTTTAATTTCTCTTCCCTCTGTAACTCAGAAATTTTGATAACTGCTTTTCTACCTCTATCAATAACACTGAGAAAACCTTCAGGATAACCAATTTCATCACTGCTGAAATCAAACACAGCATCTTCCAGAACAGGAGATCAACAATAATAAATCTATTTCAATAAATCTAAATAAATCTATCCAGCAAACAGAAGCAAACAGTGAAGACCTTAAAAGCATCTATTTAACCAAACGTTGTGGATTTCAGGGTCAGGTTACCAAAGACATTTTCAGATTACAAGCTTTCAATAAACAACAGAGGAAGGAGCAAACTCAGAAGGAGTAAAAAATATTTTTCCCCATTAAAAAAATATTTTTCCCCATTAAAAAATATATTTTTTCCTAATAAGGAAAAGCAAAGCCAGCTTATTTGCAAACTCTTTAGAATGTTTGGTTCTCAAGATGAACAATCAAGTTCAGGAGCAGAGCACCTTGCAGCCGCAGTCGGAAGCTCAAACAACAGGATAGTCTGATCTGACACATGGAATCTCTCTGAAGCTTTTCCCGTTTAGGAGGCAGCATGCCTGCTTCAAGTGACTCTTGGCTCCACAATGAGAGTGTGAGAACCGCTGAGCAGTTCACACTGAGTGTATGAGAAAATAAGTAGCTGTTCCGTCTTCTTTAACTACCACTTTTTCTGGGAAAAAAAAACATGTTTTCAGTACTGGATACCTGGTGAAAACTTTAGTGTGACTGGAAAACAGCATTCTGTTGTTTGGTTTTTTTTTCGTTGGAGACTGTCCTTCTGCCAAAGAAATTCGTTAAAGAATTTGCCACACCTGTAGTAATTACAGCCCGTCAAGTATCGGGGAATACAAAAAACCTCTATTATTGTGGGAAATCGTTTTAAGCACTGGAAAGGGTGGATGGCAGACAACACTCAGAAATATCTCATCCTCTTGATGCAACCTCATTCCCTCTTCAGAAGTATCTTATCAGCAGTTGATGTTCCTATCACTGTGTCCGAGGGGCACCGTGACCTCTTCAAAGCCTGCACGGAGAGGGGTGACGATCAGAGAAGTTCAAGGTGCCTGTGGCAGGGCAGGCCCCGGGCAGGAAGAGTGCCCCTTCCCAGGCAAGCCAGCGGCAGCACTAGACCGCGGAGAGCTGCGCTCGGAGGGGCAAGCTGCAAACAGAGCGCACCTCCACAGATTTCCTCGCGGAGTACTTTGTCGGACACAACAAGAGGTGAGGGACATTCACTGACTGCAGGGGGAAAAAAAAAAAAAAAGAAGAACGTACAACGAAACACTTCGGAATGTGCACTTCAGGAATGTAAAGACCGAAGCGATTGCGAATACGAATTATTGTAGGGACAGAACAAGGCCGGAGGGGTCCGCAAAGCCCCGGGCGGGGGTCGTTTCCTCGGGGCCGGGGCGCCCCGCGGCGGCGGGGCGGGACGGGATGAGACGGGACCCGCCCGGGGAGGTGCCACTCGCATTTCCTCGGCGTCCCGCGGGGGCGGTCGCGGGTAGGAGTCGTTCCCTGGCGGGGCGGAGGCAGCGGGGAAGCGGCAGCGGGGGCAAGGATGACCCAGCGCCGGGAGCCGCTGGACCAGGAGCTGGAGGCCCTCGGGTAAGCGGAGCTCGTGGGGGGAAGAGGGGAGTCCCAGCACGAAGGACGTCCTAAATGACCGTCCTGCGGTGGTGTCGGGTGACCCGACGGGAGCTGAGGGAGTGGGAGCTGCTGGTTCTTTGCTGCTGGGTTTTGGTGGTGCCGCGCCACTCGATGGGAGCTGGCAAGCAGGGAGCTGCTGGTTCTCGCTGCTGGGTTTTGGTAATGAAGTGAGTGATAAGGAAACGTGAGGTTTGGCTCAACGAGCCCGACAAAGAGCTCTGGGCATGGTGTGCGGTCCCTTGGAGGAGCCCAGTGCCTCGGCCCTGTGGCAGGTGGGAAAGGCTGGAAGTCCACAGGTGAGTGGGAGGGATAGATAATAGGAAAAACCAGAGCGCAGGCAGGCGTTTCGAATCCAGTGGAGAGTTTGCGTCAGTTTCCCCCAGAGAATCTCTGTGATGTTGAAATCTCCTATGCTGGGAAGAGTCCAGATTGTGCCGTGCCACTTTCCCACGATTCAAGGGAGCACCAAACCCAGAGCTTGGACTCAGAGCTGCTGCCCTCCCAGTGCCCTCCCTTCGGCTGCCTCCCTGTGGTTTGGTCTGGGCCCTGGAGCAGAGGGCTGCTGTCCCAGCCACCATGCCGGCTGCTCCTCGCTGGGCCCTGGGAGGCAGCAGGCTTCCCAAAGGTGCCGTAATTCGCAGCCATTATGAGGAGGACATCACGCTCAGTGAAAAGCGAAAAACCCCAGGAGCGAAAAGGAATGCTGAAGGCTGCGATAGACTGTCCCTGTCCGATGTGACACACCCATTTCGCCTGTCAGTTAGTTTTGGTTTTCACAGGAGAAAGGCAGCGTTGCCGTGGGTAAGAAGAAACACGGGCTGGAGGAGCAGCACAGATGGGTGCAGGGAAGATAGGATCAGTGGCAGCAAAGCAAAAGGGAGGCAAAGCAGAAGAAAGGCCAGTGATGATTCTGACAAAGCAAAAAGGCTCTGGTGTCACCTCTGCATTCAAAAAGAATAGATGAAAAAAGGAAAGGTGTTTTGCTTCCTGAGTACTTGCGAATTAGGGCAAACTCATTGCGTGTTTTTATGATTAATTCACTTAGAGAAGAAATTGGAGTGCAACAAAATTAATTGAAATTACCATCTCCACACTGCTGATATTTTCCCATAATTAGAAGAACCTTTAAAAGAAATGCCTGTTCATGGAAGCATCTAACAAGTATGATATTAAGTCACTTTGAAGTGGTATCCAGGGTGGCCATTATATACTTTTTCTTTGCATCTGCAAGGCTATGCTCATCCTAAAATAATATCTTCAGGGAAAAAGGAAAAAAAAATAGTTGCAGCTGTTGTGGGAAGCCTTATTCCCAATCACCAGACTTTTATTCATTTACACTATTTGGTCTGAGCTGATAACATACAGGTAACACCTGCCTAGTAATGGCCTCACTCATTGGCGAGGAGTTCGTCCTCTTGTAGAACTGCAGCTTGAGGTGGTACCTAATGTGGTGTCCATAAGGAGAGGGTACAGATGGGAGTGATACAAATATGCATTTTTAAAGCGGTAGCTTCTTTATTTTATTTCCACTTCAATGAAAAACCTAAACTTTTCACCCTACCACAGAACACTAAACACCTCCTTCAGAGGAGTCCATTGAGTTAAATGCACTAAAGGCGCAATGCCAGGCAAAGAGTCCCTTCAAATTATTAAACAAGGTCTTTTCTTTTCAGCTAGTACTAAAGTAACTTTTTTTTTTTGTCTTTTTTCTAAAGAGGAAAAAGAAGTCCTCACACAGCAAGCATTTTTGTAGCCTAGTCTAAAAGGTCTCTTAATGCAAATACTTCTTCAGCTGTGAGAAGTAGGCATGTCACTCTCCAGACCATAAAACTGAGTTTTCAGTCATCACAAGGGTTTTCCAACCTAAACTTAGTTCCTGACACTATCACAGTGCTGAGTTCCCCTGGCACCCAACATAGTATCTGACACAAGTGAGACCCAGTTTGGTGAGGAACATGTCATTGCCATAGTAAAGACCAACAGAGACAGCAGTCATTCAAATGAGGAGCAGCTTTGAAATTTGGGTACCTTTGTTGGGGGGGTGGAAGTTGAAGCAGGTTATTTTAGAGCTTCTGCTTTATGGTGCAAAAATCAAAGAAGTTGGCTAAGGTTTGAAGAAGTGTAAAATGAGTACTTTTGCTTTCCTTTTCAAGAAAGGAGGCTGAGTACTGGGATATGCTCATAGTTTACAAGGTTAGCTGCTTATCAAAATGGAAAGTTGTCAGCAATGTAATGAAAATTCAGCTTACAGTCAGTTTCATTGTCAGGATGTGCATACAGGTGACCTAATGCCTAATGAAAAGGGAGATCAAAATCAAAACACATTGTTAAAAACTTGTTGTCTCGTTCATTAACTTTGTCCCTGAATGTACTAAAATGTCTAAAAGGGAACACTGAAGTTTGTCAAAAGAGACATAAACATCTTGGCTTAAGGGAAAAGGAAAATGACACTGGGATTCTTCTTTGAAGGTCTCTTTGGTTACTCCTGTAGTCAACCCTTTTATCACTTGCAGTTCTTGCTGTTACAGCTGAAAGGACAGCCTTTATATGCAGTGTGAAGCTCCTGTAAGTGATCACGTACTATGTGAGTCTGGGGAATTCCACATTTCAGTTCACATTATTTGCGCAAGAGATGAGAATGTGGAATATCCCGTCATCCGAGTAATTCCAGGCTGATCTGGTAGAGCAGTTTCCATCCCAGTACAGCATAGTTTGGGTGATACTGTTTGCGTGTTAGAGGTGAAAGGAATGGGACGAGAGGAAATAAGTTTTTGTAGCCTTTTTCCTTTTGTAGCCTGAGCTTTCTTTGTAACCCCTTGCAGCAGAGTTTCTACGCTCCTCTGGGTTTGACAATACTGTGACAGACAATATTTGTAAGTCTGAACAATACATTTCATGCTTAGTTTTCATAACAGAAGAGAAATTGAGCCACAGGCCTAGATCAGGTGAAAACCAGAATGAAGGCAGTTGAAAGAAGGGGGAGAGAAAATGGAAGCGAAAAGCAGAAGCTGAACTAGTGAAAGTCTACAGTTAGAAGGCAGGAACTTTAAGGCTGGACACACTGATGTTATTTCCTTTTATTTCTATTTTAAAATTATTTTTCCTATGTAATAACATCCTTGTATTCCAACAAAGTGCTTTACTTAGGCACGTGATTAAGTGTTTTGGTGTGACACATTGAAAGGATGTCTAATAAATACCAATTTTGGTTTCCTGCCATCTATAACTTCTGTCTTAGCATTCTTGCCCTCTTGTAGGTTCTCTAGAGCTCTGTCAACTCATGTACCATTAAAAACCTTGCCAAAACTTTACTTTTACTGACGTGAGGTACCCCCTTGCAACTTTCAGATGGCAGGCAATGCTTCTAGGGTTTGATGTTAGGAAAACAAGTTTAAGAAAAACCCAAAACAACTTAACTTGACAGATTATATCTGGAAGTTGCTGAAATCCAGAATGCCAAAAATAGAGAACTAGTGAGTCAGTTTTGTAGAGTCATTTTTGGACTACAGGCATGTGAAGAGCATTGAATCCAGTCAGAGGAGATACGTCAGTGCCCTCCTGTGCACTCCATCAAGGAGTACTAGGTACCACTCCTTTAACCTAAGAATGGAATACATTTTGAACCTAGTATATGGTTTCAAAGTGTAAGCAAATTCAACTCCTTGTGGAAGAAGATATTTTTTAGTAAAAAAAAAAGATGCAAAACTTGCCATCATCTACTACGGCAACAAACAAACAAACAACAACAACAACAACAACAAAACACCCCAAACAACAAAAAACTCCAACCAACCAACTCAGGGTAAATAACTGCTATGAATAATACTGGAGTGAAGTCCTACTGCAAGCACATCTGGACCATTCTTGTTACCCTTCAGAAGTGGCTGAGACATGAGTTAGATTTTTTGTGTTTCTGCCTGGGTCCTTCAAGGTGCTTTCCACAGGGATGGTCACCCACTGAGGAGCACCATATGCAGTAGGGGAGGGGGTTTCTGGGAAGGAGCAGAGAATTCACAGAGATGAATACCCAGAATCTCCTTCTTGCTTCGGAGAAGGAGCTTTAAATGGCCTGACTTTTTATGAAAGCAAGCCTAACGTGCACACACTTTCTAACTCTATCCAGGCTATAACCACCTGAGAACATAATCTGATAAGCACACAAAAACTAAGTGTGACCTCTGCCTACTGCATTTATCTTATAGCTGGGCATACCTCAGAGTTATCACTCCAGACACTAAAACCAAATGGCAGAACTTCTAGATGTTCTTTCTTCTGGTGCTACTATCTTTCATTTTTATGAGGAAGAAAAGCGAGTGTTTGTACTGGGTGTTACTCAGTTTGCACATAGAAATGGCTGAGAAGAGAGTTAGTTATCCAAGTCTCTCAACATTCATTCTTGCATGAACCAGTGTTTGTGCTCCTTGTGTGTTCTGTTACTGTTAAAAAGTTAATCCACCTGATGCCAGCTACAAGGTTATTCACTAGCCTCTATTGACACAGGCATTAACGTTTTGCAAGGTGTCCATATGGCTTCTTCAAAAATAGCATTACCAGAATCAACAGATCCCATACCTAGGGGCTCTCTGGTCTGCAGGGACATAGAAATAAAGTTTCATTAACATTTTTCATTGAAACAACTTGGGTTGTTAAGGAACAAATGAACACTTGGAAGATGGTGTTCTAACCCAAAGAGGGAGCTTCCCACGTCAAACAGTGTTGTAACATATTTGTGATCATCACCTCAGAGTAGGTAGTTCCAGTCACTGTATGAACTACACAGAGATCATAATGCAAGAACAGATTTTAACATGAGTGCATCCTATTTTGGAGTTTTGAGGACGAGCATAGTTACGGTGATATGGCTGCCAGCTTACTCCCCAGGGGAACCCCACTGATGGGCGGATCTTTAGGGCAAGGCTGTGTGCTCTGATGCATTTTGGCTCTCTGGGGCACTGGGCGTCTCATTTCTTTCTCCTTTTCTTATCAGCCATGTTGGTAAAGTCCTTCCTACACTGTCACCAATGTGCTCGGAGCTAAAGAATAGGCTAATTTTTGAAAATGCTTTTTTTCTCGAAGATTAACAAAGGTAATCTCACTAGGTGTGCATGCCCATCCCAAGATGTGCTTTCACTGACCCAGCAGACTCTTCTATTTCGAAGAGCAGGAAGAATAATATGGTCATTCAACAACACAACAAACGTGCTTATATGTATGGGATTAAGAGATTTAATGTCGTTTGGGACAAAGTTAAAGTAACCAGAATGGATAAATGACAGCAGTTACAAACTCTGAGACTGAGATTGCTAGTCAAATCGTGGAGAAGTAACCCCCAAAAGATAAGGATGTGGATTTTTTTAATTGGAGAAATGAAATGATTAGAAAAGAAAAACCTCTATATATCAGACAGGAGAGTATGCACAGCCGAGGGTATGCACAGCCAAGGGTAGCCAGCAGAAGTGGCTTGAAAGCAGGAAAGGACTTTCATCTATCTTTCTGCTTGTGTTTCTTCTGAGAAATCTGAATCAGGAACCTCACACAATCTTTACACTGCTGATGATTTTCAGTCTGATGAATGTCCAAGTACAGAGCATATTTCTGAATTTTTTTTTGTAGTGAATACAGGAATCTATAAAGAAGAATTTTGGAAGGAGCTTCAGAAACAGGAGCTTCAGAAACAGGAGCTGCAAGATGTGCAGCATGGTTCAAAATCAAAGACTGAAGCCAAGCTTTTTGAAGGACTTTCTAGGGGCTTCAAACAGATGGGTGTTTGTAAAGTGTTTTGATTTCCTCATTTTAAGAAGGCAAGAAGGTAGATTCAGTATTGTCTTTTCTATCAAGAGTTTCCTGTTCCAGGTATCACTCTGACCCAAATCTTTGTTTGCAAAGCCTAGCCATGAAAAAAAGAATCACTCTGAAGACAACCAAAATTTAAGCTAAAGGTTACTGCCTCTTACAGTGTTTTGTCAGATCATCCATGTCTGCCATCTTGATTTGCCTGCAAATTTCAAAGAACTGCTTAAAAGATTTTTTTTTTCTGAATTAGATAAAAAGGATTCCCCCTCTGACAAATACTTAAATTTACCTCAAGTATACCTAGTAGTGTCTCACAACAGAACTGTTTGGGTTTATTTTTAGTCCTGCTTATTTCTATTTGTATCACCAGGCAGGCTTGATTGGGAGAGCAAACTGTTTGCACAGGTGTGTATTTGTTTACCTTCCTGGGGTCTGTGGTGCAAATTCTGAATTTTCCACAGCATTTCAAAATATTACCTATGCCTGTGCAATTGCAACGAGTTTTGTGTGACCATTTTCACAGTGGAATATCCACATAACGCAGTTGAACCATCTGTGACAGTCAGGAAGTAAAAAAAACCCAAAATATGTAAACCAGTCCCTTTGACACTAAGATCTGCGGTACTGCCTCCCATCCACTTCTACTTTTTAAACTGAGCAAGAGGAACACAGTAACATTTGAGGGATTTTTGTCTGAGACAGCATATTTAGGCAAGATGAGCAGTGGAACATTGTCAGCAAAACTGCACTTTCAAACAATATTATATTCCCAATTAAGTGGGTGGGGTTTTGTTGTTGGCTTTTGGTTAGTTTATTTATTTTTATTTGCATAGTGGTAAAATTTTGTTAGTCACTGGCCTTTTATGTTTAAAGAGAGTGTGGATTTAAACATAGCACTTTTTAAACACATTTGAAACATAGCATTTTTTAAACCCTAATTAGGATCTTAGAAAAAGGCATTTCTGGAAATGAGGTAACAGCACACTTATGAGCAAGGTCAAACTAAATTCACCTCCTTCATGCAAGTGACCACTTACAGATTCTGTCAAAGTATGCTTCTTTTGCACAGAAGTGAGAGAAGTGGTGTTATGAAATCCCACCCGAAACAGTGTTACCTTCCCAGCTGTAGGTCCAGCCAAGCGTGCATGCTGATATGATCCTCTTCACATCAGGGCAGATCTGACCTTTGACTGTTACTTACTTGGGCAGTTAATCCCAAAGCGGATTTTGGCTGACAGGTGTTTCAGAAGATGACACTTTGATCTTTAAATATTCATTATATTATTCTACTGTGTAGATGGCCCACGAACCACAATCTAGAGCCAAAGCAGCAATACCCTGTCAGTATTGAGTTTCACATGGATCTTGTCTTCCACTGGGTTAATGGTCTGGACTCTCTTATAAAGCAATTTATCAGCCAGCTGGCCTTTCAGCTAGGCAGCTGTCCAAATTCAGAGTTAAGGCTTTGTGTGAGATGACAAGTTTAGTGGCAATTTGGGAAGAACAGCTAAGGAGAAGGAGTATACAATTGCACCCGTGTTCAGTTTAAAGACTGCCACGATACAAATTCTGAACAGTGCTGTGATGACATTTCTGCTTTCAGTGAGACTGTATTTCTCTGGCTGAAACAGTAACAGACTTTGACCCCAGTGCTACAGGCACATACAGTTTAAAAGAAGGGAAAGGAGACCTGTCACCACTCCACTCACAGACATAGGAAGTTTGCTGCCTGCATCCAAGTGCCTTGGATGTAGTATCCCTCCCTCTAGGCTCTAGTGGGTATATATAGCTATTGTTAATATCTGCAGGTTAATAACCTTGTATAGCTGTGGCACTTTTTTGTGTTCAGTCTGAGGTTCATTTCTAAGGAGATCCTTGGCTGTTGAAAGAAATTGGGTGTTTCTACTGTGGAACATTAAAATTAAATGGAATGAAAATGAATGAAAAGAAAGCCATAAACTACATTTCCTGGACTTCTTTGTAGGAGTCTTTTTTTTTTTTTTTTTTATTCCTCTGAATTCCTTGCAGAATTTTTCACATAGAAAAACGAAGTTTATTTTCACTAAAGTTAAATTGAAGCAGGTGTTAAGATGTTTTCCTCCATTTTTCAGACCTTGCATGGCCAAGTGGCAACAATGATGAGATTTCTTAATTTCCACTGAAATTTTGTCAGTTAATTTTGAACCCTGTAATTCTAAGCTTAGGCAAGCATCTTTAATTGCAGATCTTAGTAGTGCAGATCTGTTGTGGGAAACACAGAGTTTGTGAGGAGTTTAAGTGCTGCCTGTTTGCCCCAGAAGAGGAAGTGTACCAAAGCATATAGATATGTCAGGAAGTACAGATTCTGAAAATAGATGAAGGATTCTGTATGCCCCCCCAAAATTGCTTTCACCTTGTCAGCACAGACCTGGGGGTAACTTGTTACTCAAACAAGTAGAATTTGCAGGGTTCGTCAGAATCAAACTGTCAGCTGTTTGTACACAACTTCGCATTAACAAAAAATAGTTCTCTGAGCATGTCGAAAGGCGGCTGCTGAAAGGGGAATGGATCTGTGTAACCTGTGAGTCGGGTGCTAACTCAAAATTGTAGCAGCGTTGTTGCCGTCCTTCCTCTTTCTGTAACCCTGCTCCAAAAAGCAGCAGCAGCAGCTGTCATTTAAGGGCTGAGAGAATGATGCTTTAACCCTTTGTGTCTTCCCAGGTGGTACCACGATAATCTCACCCGGCACGCAGCAGAAGCGCTGCTGCTTTCCAACGGGCAGGATGGCAGCTATCTTTTGAGGAAGAGTAATGAAAGGGAAGATTTGTACTCCCTCTCCGTAAGGTAGGATATGGACAGAGTGAATTAATCTAATGCTGCACTTCCACGTCTGTGTGAATCTCTCGTGCACTGAAATGACCTACAGGTTTTTTTCCTAGGGCTCGGACTATTTTGAAGTATATTCCTAATGGTGTAATCCCACTGATCAATGTTTTGTTAGAGGAAAACAAACAATTGATTGGATTTGACAGTTGCTCTCATTTTTCCAAATTGTAAAGTAATTTTATTGGTAGAAAACATCCATTCTATGGATTGGCTGTAGATTTTCAGTCTGCATGATAAAAATCTGTGTGGCAGTTACAAGAGCTTAAGAGACAGCTGATGGGAGTAGAGAAGTTTTATGATGAAGATAGTGGCAAACATACCATCTAACAGGTGCTAGCTTCACTAGTTTCTGAATCACTGAATAGGAACCACCATCTGAAGGATGTTCCAGTGTTTGACTGGATGGTTTTACTCCTCTGTTGTGGGCTAAGGTTCAGCTTTAGCCAGTAGCGCATGACTGACTTAGACAGTATTTTGGAGGTGACAAATGTCAGGCTCTTGAAGTCAACTACAGCAATTTACATGAGTTTAGGACACTACAAATCACATTTAAAGACTCTCCCAAGAAGGAGAGAAGCCACAGTATTTTAGAGGCAACACAAAGGACGTATGCATTAGAGACACAAGTTGGTCCCTGCATATCAACTGAGAGGAGGTAACCAACCCTAAATACATTCTTAGCCTTTAGCAAGTGTATCAGCAGCCGCAGAGTAAAATTTTAAGCTACTGCGTTCAAGCTCATTTCTGCCTCAAACTGAGCCTCTGAACGATTGGTGGCCACAGCTCAGCTGAATCACAGTAGCTTTTTAAGCTAAAGCCACTTTGAACAGTGCAATGATGCTGATTATTTACAATCCTGATAGGAACACAGCATATGCCCTTGAGATTGTGGCTTTCTGCATCTGCAGTACCACGAGCTGTTACAATTCGGAAGTGCAGTTTGGACATACCCTGTTCCCCAGCAAAGGCAACTATGAGCTGTTTCACCCCTTTCTGGCAGAAGGTCAGGAGCAAGTGTGCCTATACATACACTGTTGAAATTATTACCACTACAGACAGCTATTTATGCAAGGAAGCTTTGGGGGTGCCCGACAGATCTGAAGGTGATGTTACAAAATGAGTATTTGGAGTGGCAATGACTGAATTGAGGGCAAGTGTTAGGGAAAAGAATAGTGGCATTTGTAAGTAATAGCTTTCCTTAAAAAAAAAAAAAAAGATAATATAAAATGAATCGTCTCTTTTGTCAATACTTTTTGACTTTAAAATGTAACTAAGCATTATTTGAGATCATCTACCTCAGACAATCAAAAATATACAACTAAGCTAGTTTTAAAGGGCACTCAGGAATCAACTTATTGTAATAAAACGAAATTTAAATAGTTGGTCATTTAATAGGAAAAAAAAGTGTTAGTTAATGAAAATAAATTTGCTGCTTTAACAAATTGTAGCCTTAAAAGACCTAGAAAAGTCTACTTCAGGCCCATTCCAACCTCTTGTTCAGCTCTGGCTATATTAAAAAGAGTTACTTGCTGCATTACCATGTGAACTGAATAGCCCAATCTGGAGTTTGATAATTTATTCTGTTACATCAGTTTTTGGTGGTACTGCTCCCTTAATACTGATTTTGGTTTTAAAATGCTTAAATTATTTTCTATGTTTTTTTAATTTTACCTTTTCCTTTCAATTTTCTAACTAATATTAAAACTTAAATTTAAAATAAATAATTCAGTTTTGTTCTGATCCATTTTTGTGGAAAGGATAAATTTAGCAATTCTAGCTGTCATTTTATTTCTCTCCTAAAATGTCTTCTGTAGCTTTTACTTTACCTTTTGCCTCTGCCTCATGAGGAACTTCGGTCATTATTATAGTTTTGGATTTTCTTAAAGGAAAAACTGCTTAGACATCCCTTGAGGGGTTTATTGACAGCTGTAGGAAGAGAGAGATCGTGTATTACCCGAAATCTGCTCCCCCAGTTAAATTAGCCAATTTGAAAAGGAAGCAGGAAGCAGCGTAGAAGTTGCTCTCATTGCAACATTATATTTCTTATGAAATTAGAGGAAAAGACAGAAAATCCTGTCATTGCAGCAGAGTTACAGCAGCTCTGTGCTGGTGAGGAGCATTTGCACTTGGCTTGTTGCAGGCGTTGTGCCCCAGCTGACTGTAGCACAAAAATGTTGGAGGCCAATAGAGGCACGCTCTACAATATCATGAATACTGTTCAGAGATAAATATTTAGGTACCTAGTGATTGAAATCATGATCTTCAGTGGAAGTGGCAATAAACAATGAAAAAGACACTATAAATCCCTTTCTTCACTCTATTTTCAATATAATTTTTATAAGTTTTTACTTGGACAAAGTTTACTCCAAACTATTTCGACTGCTAGTAACATTAACAAAAGTAACTTTTTCACTGGAGAAATACTTTCATTAAGTGCTTCACTTTCTTTTGTGTCAAAATAATTGCCCATCCGGGAAGTGAGGCCTTTCACACTTCTCAAATACCATCAGGTTTCACAAACAAATGCTGTTACTTCCTCTCCAGCCAAAGGACCCTGGTCCACGTTTGATAGTGCCCATCACAGAGGAACCATTCATCCAAACAGAAACAAAGCAAATTGTAAAGCCTTAGGTATTTAAAAGTAGGTTATCAAACCCCTGTTTGGGTGCCAAAAGGAGACAGCTTATTTTTGAAAGAGAAGGAGGAGACATTTTAAATGAGATTGGGATGCTTCCTGAAAAGTAAGACATGTCCCAAGTAATATCAAGACTAAAGCCAGTAAGTGAAGGAATATCATCCTACTTAGGCAGAAGGCTTGAAATCTCTTTTGTGAGTCTTTTTACTGATGCAAGAGTTAAAGTAAGGGTTAAGTCACTTGGCCTTTCTAGGCTTTCATCATCTCATTTCTGTAAAGCAGCAATTCAAATCTGATTCTTGGATGTGCTGAGTATTAGCAGGGACAGTAATGGCAGTAGTATTACTGCTAGGACAGTGAATGTCAGCCTGTGCCCTGGGCCAGATTTCCTGTAGTGAAAGCTGCTATTTAAGGATTGTGTATCCCAAAAGCCTCTGGCATTTATGCCTTGACAAATATTCCTTTTTTATTTTAGGGGAAAAGATTCTGTGAAACACTTCCATGTTGAACATACAGGAACTTCATTCAAATTTGGGTTTAATGAATTTTCTAGCTTGAAGGAATTGGTCATGCATTTTGCCAATCAGCCTTTAATTGGAAGTGAAACAGGTAAGGAGAGCCATATGTTTGTATGAATACATTTGTAGTCATGCTTCAAACAGATTTAAGTACAAGGAGCTTCCAATGTGATAGCAAGTAGATCTACTGCTGAAGTGTTCCTGTTCATAAATTCACATTTGTATTACCCTCAGGTATCTAAAAAGTTCCCCTTCAAAAAAAATCAAGTACTCTGAAGATAAACCACATATAAGTTTACTGGGTTTTTGCTAACCAGGGCTGTGAGCTGCTTTTAATTACTCAGAGGAGGAAGTGTTTCAAAATGCACCTGTACAGGGAGGAAACATTCTCAAAAAGGGCAAAACCAAAGCAGGGCGTTCAGTGAGCAAATAAACACTCATCTATGAATTTGAAATCCCCTTATAAGAATAAATGGAAAAGGGACTTGAAATTGTTTACGTTCACTACTCTTCATCTAAGGAAGAAGTCTGCAGTGTCATGTTCCTCTTTCCTGTAGGGAATGTGGCCTGAACCAGCTCTCCTGTTCTATCTACAGTGCATTAGCCTGCTGATGCCATGTGCCATCACAGTGATTTGTCTTGCTTTTAAAAGAGAAAAGGCACAGGATTCTTTAACAGACAGTGTGATGCCTGAATTAAAGTTCAGAAGATTAAACTTGATTCCTACAAGTGAGCCGAGCATGATCAGACTAGAACCCCTGGAGAAACAGATGTGTAATATCATAATAATACCAGTTTTAGGTTTTTCTTCAAACCTAAGAGTTGAAGATGTGTCGTTACAACATAGTGCCAAAAACTTCAGTATCCTCTGTAGAAAGTGCATGCAAATAACTCAGAGTAGTACTAGTTATATATGCAAGAGACCAATTAAATGACAGTTGGCACATGCCATAACTGTAATATGTCACACATGCACTCTTTTAATGCAAACATTAAATTCAAGGGTTGCTTTGCAAATTCCTTCCCCCAAGAAAAGTGCAGTTGTACACTCAATAAGGCACTAGTATCTTTCAAAGCATTCTCTTTTTAAATCACTTTGAAGAGTGGTTTGAACGCAGGGCTCCTACTTGTATCCTCTGTGCCAGTAAGCTATTTTTCCTGTGAAATCAGATATGCATCAACAGGCCCAACTCTGTAAAGATTTCAGATGACATACAAAACTTGTATTGACCCATTCCTCATTCCTTCACTGCACATATTACAGACATTAGTAAGCAAGGACTTGGTGATATGTGATCTCTGTGGATGGCATCAACACTGCTGAATGATGGGCTCATTTGTCACTTCAGGGCTTCCTAATCAGATTCTGCTGGCTCTGTGAAACCTCCAAGTTGGGTGTGCTACAGAATGAAAAAAAATATAAACTTGGACATCACATTAAGAAACATTCCACCTTACCTTACTATGGATAACAGTAGAGAAGAAGGGAGTGTTAGCACTCAGGCAATGTTCCTTCAGATGCAGGTGTCAAAGTTCTCCTGGATGGTAACCAGTTTCTGTCAAAAAGGGGGTAGGTGCTCATCAGTGTCAACTCTAAGCCATGCCTCAGTGTGGCAGAATGTCTGTCCCAACACAGAGTCACACAGCAGATTGGCAGAAGGACCAGAAAGGGAGTCTGATTTAGTAGGGAACACTTCCTTTCAGTGAAAAGCAGCAAGTGACCTTTAGCTCAGACATTAGTAGAAAGTAGCTGGACCAGTTTTTCTTATTCCCTGTTATACTTGCAAACAATTTTCTATAGAAACACTGTGAGATCAGGAATGAAAGAGTAAAGCAAGACAGCATTTTTCGTCTTCTCCTTGTTTTGAACAGGGACAGAGACACATGAGATAGGATGTGTGATGGTTTCCACTATCTTCCACTTAAGTTTATCTGAGGGGAGCTAGTTTTGTGTCTGAAGAGGCTCACCAGACTCTCTTTGATCAGTACTTTAACAAACAGGCCTACACCCACGCAAAGTGGTCCATGGATTGCAGTGGTTCTTTCGTATTGGGACAGCTGCAGGTTTGTGCTTCAAGCCCAACCTTGCCTGTATTACAGCTTCATTTGCCACCTTCTACTTCTTGAAGTGCAATGGGTACGTTTCCTTCTAAACTACAGATAACTATAAGGAGTGTGGGGCTACTATGTTTTTTGAGATGGTTTATTGAACAGGCAAGATAGATCTTCATTCAAAGTAACAAGGTCAACATGTTATTCTTACCTGTTTGCGTCATTTATGAGCTTTTAACTAATGATTTTGAAAACGTGTAATAACTTCATAATTATCCAGACCAAAAAGCCAAAGTAATTTAAAGCTAACATCTCTAACAATGAGACTAACTTCATTCTTCCTTAGAAATAGATACCATGCACAAACATGCAAGAAGAATCTTGCTACAGTGCAGCTTTTACTAGTTCTTATGTATAGTCACTTGATGATTCTGTACAAGTATCTTTTGTGGAGGAAGAAAAAGCCACAGAGAACTTACTCAGAAATAAATACTGTATAAAATGTTAAATTAGTCCTTCCAGTTCTGCAACGGGGCTTTTTATCCGTGGTGGACAGATGACGGTACTCTGATTCTATGCAACAGCTTAAGAGTAGTTTCTGCAGAGTGGTGATGGGTGTATTCTCAATTTTATTTCAAATGGTAAAGCATTATTTTTCTGCAAGACCAGAGAGACATAAACTAATTTTGACTTTCACTTATGGCAAGTTGCATATATCACATTTGCATACACCCTCTGTGCCTCTGAATATATTTCAGTTGGTTACTTCAAATATAAGTTTTTCCACTTCACTTTTTAGCCTTTCTCATTACAAAATTACTAAGTTACTCATTCACTTGTAGGTTTCAATTTCAAGTTCTTACCAATTCTAGCATCTCTCCTCTTTAAGACCTCTTTACAGCATAAAATGCAAATGGAGCAGCACTTGGTATGCTGTGACATGATTTTTAAAGAATGAAGTTAGATTGCATAGCAGTTACTATTTTAAGCAAATTCTTCCCTATTTTCAATAGTGTAATAAATTCACTATTGAGAATGCAGCTTTTTTTTTTTTTTTTTTTTTTTTTTTTTTTTTTTTTTTTTTTTTTGGGGGGGGGGAGCACATGCAATGAATGTGACCTTATTTGGAGAACAAAGAATGGCCATAATCAAACCATTTAACTGGAAAGAGTTACAGTAAAAACAGTTAAAGGTGATGGTAACATGGGCTTATTTGTAGGAAGTCTGTATTTGAAGCTCCAACAGATTAAGTGGTTTAAGCAGCAAGTAGTGGGTTGTTGGCAAAAACAATGACTGTTACGGCCTCCTATCCTGTTTAGCATCCTTCCTACCCACCCAGCCAGCCTCCTTTGCAAGAAGGGAATTTAATGGATCAGGTGATCCCTGCAAGCATTAGTAAGCTCAAAATTTTGAAAATGGACCGTATATTTACAGTTTTCACAGCTGCCTTTATAATTTTAGGAAAAGGTAAAGTTAACTATTCCACAAACAGTTAGCTACTGACAAATATTTTTTCAAATGGTCCCGCCAGATGAATTACTCCTGATCTTTTTCTCTCCAGGAACCTTAATTGTGTTGAAGCATCCCTACCCACGGCAAGTGGAAGAACCTTCCATATATGAGTCTGTCCGAGTTCACACTGCAATGCAGACGGGAAGGACGGAAAGTGATCTTGTTCCAAATGCTCCCTCAGTAAGTTGTGTTCTGGTGGGGGGGGGTGCTTCTGGCCTGACTGTAGCATGATTGCTGGAGGGAGCTATGGAGTAAGACCAGTAATTCATCCCTTTATGGGTTTGTAAATGCAGGAAGTCTTTGCCAACCAAGGCAAAAACAAACAAAGACTTGCTAAGTATGGTCCCGTGACAAATAAAGCCTTTTGTAATTGTTGTCACTGATATCTTCAGTGTCACTGGGAAAACATTATCTGCAGCTGACCTAACTGAGTCTGACCATCCAAACAAAGAATATGTGAAAGACTGTCATTCTCCTGTTATCTTCCTTTTAGCATGCCATCTTAGCAGTAACATTATCGTGAATTAAAAACACACACACAAAAAAAATCATCATATCCATTTGGGCTACTCATTCTGACATCTGAGACTCACTTGGAGAGTAATTAGAGGTTCTAAATCCTCTGTAACTCATATCTAAGTGAGACAGGTGGTTTCTCCAGAACAGTTTGCTCAGAAGAGAGAGGAAGGTATTTTAATTATATACTATGTTTTTTTGAGAAAAAGAGGAAGAGTTACATTAGTATGGGTTAATGAAGTTGATAAAAGAACCACTTCTGATGTGTCTCACAACCAACCCTTCATGGCCAAGTTACACTTTAATCTCCAAAGAAGCTTGACTTCCACATACCACAAATAAAAAGACAATAGTTTTTCAAGAACAAGTACCAACTTTGCAGGAATTTGATTCTTACAGTCTCGCAGGTCCCTACGCAGAATTTCAGGATCTGAGAAGCCATAAGGTCCAAGTGCCATTCATGATACTAGAGAAACAGTTCAAAAATAATTTTTTTTTCAAAAAGCACATTGAACATAACAGGTTTTTCCTCTCGAGCATGTGGTTGTTTGAGAGAAGAGAATGCCACAGTAAAACATCACTTTCCATTGTTTGCTTTTGAGGAGCAATTTCTGTGGATAATTTCCCTGTCATTTAAACCCCATGTGCTTTGGGTTGCAACATGTAGTGAGTTAGAAACATCTAAATTTACTAAATAAACTATAACTGCATCTATTTTGCTGTGCTTGGTTTGAAAGATGCAGGCCAGTGGGTTGCTGAGGAAGGTACGGTCTAGGATGTTGCCTTCAGAGCCAGCACAGGTCCATGTTCACCCTAGCAGAGAATCCAGCTGTCTGAGGGGAGCATTGGAGTGAGGACAAGGCAAGTGGCCACAGGGAGTTTCCCAAAGAACAGGCTACTCTTCCATTTCCTGGATGTAGGCAAAGAGGGGAATGTGGGAAATGTAGCTCAATCTCTAACCTCGATCCTTTTCCTTGTTACTTCACAGCTTGGTACAAAAGAAGGATATTTGGTAAAACAAGGCAAAATAGTTAAGGTAAGGAAAACTCTCACTGCTGTCTTCCACTCTGATCAGCCACAGAACCTCCAGACAATGTGGAGCTGAAATAGCTCCATCTGCATTCCCCTGCAGAGATGAACAATCTGTGTTGTGACCAACAACAGAGCATGACTGTAAAACAGAGCAAGTCAACAGCTTTAAAATATTTTTCTTTCCTAAGAAGCAATAGACTAAATTCTCCCAAGGCAGTTACCATCCATTCTTGATCTTTCAGAACTGGAAGACAAGGTGGTTTACACTGCATAGGAATGAACTTAAGTATTTCAAAGACCAGACAGTAAGTACCAAACACCAGTTTTACTCTTTAAACCTCTACACACGCATCTGGAGCCTCCTTGTATCTCTGGCTTCTCGCATCTGTATCACAGCTTCCCAAGCTAAAGCTTCTCATACTGTCAGAGGGGTCAGACTTTTCAAGTAAAGTCAGAATTTTGCTGATGACTTCAACAAGAGAAGGTAAGTTTTACATCTGGAAAACATTTACTGTGTTCTGTCAGTCTTAGCTACTAGATAGGGTTGTTGTGTAAGTGGTTTTTTTCATAGAATCACAGAATGGTTTGGCTCAGAAGGGACCTCAAAGATCATCTCCTTCCAACCATAAGCAGGGACACCTTCCACTAGACCAGGGTGCTCAAAGTCCCATCCAGCTTGGCCTCAAACATACTGTTGGGTTGCTTTGTTAAGAGGATTTTAAGCTACCAGCGTTACACAGCTTTTATTGGTGGCTTAGACACACAACCTAACAGATGCTGTGCTATCCAAATAGTTCTAAAAATACTAGTAGTATATTTTGCATTTATTTATTTTGTCCTATTCTTTCAAGTGGTCTTACAGTATACGTAGAAAACCTTTCATTAAAAAATTCCATCTGACAAAGATTAACCTGCAGCATCTGGGAAAAACATTGTGCCCTTACAGTTGCTGCTCCCTTTCTATCTTAACCTAAGTAAAGATAAGAAACACCTCTAGAGTTTCTTTGCCCTTACAGTGCCTCCAGTTCAGGTTCCTTCATAAACACAGCCAAACTGTTTATCTCTGCACCTCTGCCAAGACTTGTTTCAAGTCTCTAACAGATATTTGTGCAACAGCAGACACAACTGCCTTCTCTCACCAAACATTACAATTTATAAAACAGTTATGTTTTTGCACGGCTTTCCATCGGTTTTCATTTTAGTTCAAGCTGACTTGAATTAGGTTTGCAGGATAACATTTCAAGAGTAACTTAGCAGGCAAGAAGGTGTCTTTGTCAGGAGTATGGCCTCCTTCCTGGCAGCAGGTCTGGTGTCTCCTGGCACTCCTATTGTTGCTGTGGGGTTGCAGATACCTACAGGTGAGCAGCTTGCAGCTGGCCCTAGGATGGCATTTGGTAGCACACCACAGCACAAGTGGCTTCCCTCTAGTGAAGCTTATAACTACGAGCCACTGAGCCAACAACAAAATGTAAGGAAAGAAGAGAAAGGAACAGACACCTCCATACACCTGATGAAGGACCATGGGAACAGCTAAGGGTGTTGAGGCAGAAAGCAAGATGGTTTTCTGCTTAAGCTGCCTCTTCTGAGGTCTCAACAGTGTGAAGCTGAAACAAATCAAGGAAAAACTCTCACACGTAGGGAGAACGAAACTCTTAAGGGAGAGGGATTGCAGTTATACACAGTCTATGTCCCTGCCTCTGTGCACTCGTGGTCTTGTCCAAAGAAACTAATATGTGTGAATATATATATGCATACACATGCACACACCGCTCAGGCAGCCAGACCCATCACTTCTGTTGCAAACACTAGCTCTGCTTCTGCATTTTTCCTTATCCAGCTACATCCTTTTAAGGCACTTAGGAATTAATTAAATCTCTAACAGCTGGGTAGGTCTCAAGACCTACATCCACCCCTTTGTAAACCTTAGTTGGAAGGGATACCAGATTTGCTGCTGTGTCAATTACATTATAAGGCATCAGCCAAATCTTCAGTAGTCTTCATCTAGCTCAAACATTCCTGAACTAGAGATCTCCTCTGGTTTTTGTCCAGATCTGAACTCTCCTGGGTTTTTTATATTTAGATCAATTCATATGATAATACTGATGCTACATTTGTTTCTATTGTATCTATGCCTGGAAAAATCTAGTAAAGGTCTAGATGCTCTGAAGATGAACTGAGATAGCCTTATCTTCTCTTTTCATGTGTTCCCATTTTAAAAACATTTTATTTTCAAGGCCACAGAACCAATTCGGGCACTTGACTTAACTGAATGCTCAGCTGTGCAATTTGACTATTCCCAGGAAAGAGTCAATTGTTTCTGGTAAGCTGCAGTACTTTGTTCATCTTGCTGGGAAGGTCAAAATAGAAAGGGAAGTTAGAAATGTAAACACTGGGTGCTTCTGAAAGGCCCCTTATTGGTTGTGACCTTGCTCATCCTCTAAGCCATGAGTCTCTTTCTGTCAGCCAACCTCTGTCAGTCCTGCATGGCTTTGCCAAATTACTGCTGGCACAAGGTGGGCCTCTGTGTAGTGGGCATTCCTTTTTTTAATTCTGTGAGCCTATATAACCATCTCCTAGACCCATGGATCTTGGGTTCAGACATTGCTACAGGTCACATGGTAACCACTTCTGTGCCCAGGCGAGGGTCTTTTATCCCTATGGACCCGGGACAGCATCTCCCTGAGCTGTAAATGACTGTCAGCCATTCTTGGTTATCCTCCCTCCTGGTGACTGAGCAGGAGCACAGACTTCCTGCCTGGCTCTGTCTGACCAGGTGTTGGTGCAGGCCAGCTGGGCTCAGTTTTAGGAAGAACTCCCAGTTGTTCTAGCAATCTAAGAAAGTTCTGTTTGCTTACAGTTTAGTGTTCCCACTGAGGACATACTACCTGTGTGCAAAAACTGGAATAGAAGCCGATGAGTGGATTAAAATACTGCGATGGAAACTGGTAAGGGATGTGCAGTGTTACATGGCAGGATGGCTCAGGCAGCAGCACCCTTGGTACTGCCATCATAAACCCCGCAGTACTGTAGCACCCAAGTACTACACTTCTCATCACCTGCAAGAGGGGAATACATTTGTTCTGGCTTCCAGGCCAGCTAGACTGGAAATACATACTTTTCACATAATCACAGAATCAGCTAGGTTGGAAAAGTTCTCTGAGATCACTGAGTCCAACCTGTGACAGATTGCCACCTCGTCAACTAGACTACGGCACTGACTGCAACATCCAGTCTCTTATTTAATACCTCCAGGGATGGTGCCTGGCCACCTCCCTGGGCAGTCCATTCCAATATCTTATCAGCCTTTCTGTGAAGAAATTCCTCCTAATGTCCAACCTAAACCTCCTCTGGTGCAGCTTGAGGCCATTTCTTCTTGTCTGTCACTAGTTGCCTGGGAGAAGAGGCCAACCCCCACCTTTCCACAGCCTCCTTTCAGGTATTTGTAGAGAGCAGTAAGGTCTCCCCAGAGCCTCCTTTTCTCCAGGCTGAACACCCCCAGCTCCCTCAGCTGCTCCTCATAAGACTTGTGCTCCAGACCCTTCACGAGCTCCGTTACCCTTCTCTGCTGGGCTCACTCCAGCACCTCAGTGATCTCCCTGAATAGAAGGGCCCAGAACTGAACACAGCACTTGAGGTGTGGCCTCACCAGCGCTGAGTACAGGGGGAAGTACCAAGTACAGGGGCACATTGTATGTGCCTGCAAACCCACTTCCACATTTTCAGGATGCAACTTTTAATATGCACTGCCACTAGGGAGAAAAAATTACTTCCATCTTTAAGGATGTCATTATGTGGTCGGTAAACATTATGGACCCTCAGCGCAGACCACACACATTAAGTCATGAAGGAAGCAATGAGAAGACAATGTCAAGGCTTGAAAGCACTGCTTCCTAAGAGATATCAGTAATTGGGTTGGTCATACTCACCCACATCCACACGCATGCCGGCAAAAAAGTAACAGATTGTCTTTCTGTTCCAGTCACAAATACGGAAGCAGCTGGAGGAGCGCAACGCCACCCTCAGTTCCTAGCTGTGCCGCCAGCACTGCTCCATTGGCAGGAATTGCCCCCCTGCCACGGGAAAGCAGTGCTTACTAAAAGACAGTTTCACATGCCATGGTGGGTGTGTGCCTTCACCCAGCTCTGCACACAAAGGATCCCCACAGCTGAGTGCTCCCGGGCTGCGGAGTCACGCACGGAGACTGCTGCAAAACCAGTGTTGGTTTGAGATGGTGTATGCCTGTAATGCACTTAATTCAAACACCTGTTAACTAATCACAGAAGTGGTCACTGTTGAAAACTTCTGTGGTTATTCAGAGAACTCTTGGTAATTTATTGGAAGCTCCATTGCAGCTAACCATCAGCGTCACGTTCTGTAACCTTGAGCCTGTTCTAAATATTTAAAACAAGTCATTCCTGCAAACATTAAATATCTCTTTTTTAGTACCTGTTTAGGCGTTAAACCTAAAGAAAAATGACAGGGGTAATTACATTTTTGTAAATAGTATCTATGTGGTAATCCAGAGAATATTTCAAGGCCCTTTTCAAAGTGACGGATGATTAACACTTAGTTCTGGTCGGGTATGTTTTTACATGGTTTAGATTTATACCACAGCGATGGCTAAAAGTGAATGCTTGTTTCAAATAGGTAATGGTGAGCAGCATGCTTGTTTACAAATCAGGGTTACAAGAAACAGGAAGCTGTTTCCGGGCAGTCATACAGAGGTACCCCAGGACCTCAAGGCTGGGTGACAGGGCTCTGCAGAAAGCTTTGCCTGTAGCAGCCACCAGCATTGTTAGCAGCATTACGAGTCAGGCCCATTACAGTCCCCCCTTGAAAATGCACCACGCTGTGTATTTTTTCGTCACGACAAAATGCACCAGATTTTGTTGCCTTTTTTCCCCTCACACAGAGAACCCAAAACAAGGTTTTGTCCAGTGCTGTGTTTAGCATTAAGCACTGCTTGCTTTATATTGAACAAGGAGCACCATGTATGCTAAAAATACAAATTTAACAGAATACATCTTCTGCGTAACCTGATTTACATCTGTATTGTGCAAGACTTGGACACATTAACAGTGTTGTGGCTCACAACAGGGGCAAAAAGTGGAAGCCCAGGACTTTGGTGCTGTACTCAAAATAGATGTTACATTTTGGAAGCAAAGCCTGACACACTGGAGAGCCCCAGGACCATTTGGCCTGACCTCATTGGCTGACCCAGCTGCAAGATTCCCTGAGCAATCCTGAGGCTCCTGGAGGGGTAGGGAAAAGCAGGGAGGCCCTGTCTCCCAGCATAACAGTCAAATTTATGCTGGAACAGCACACACAAACCTCCCACTTTGCAAACACTGCAGCCTGTGTTGAGCACTGCTCACGCAGCTGGTCAGTGTTATGTAACTCCCTTTACTGTGAGAAGACTGCAGAAGAGGAAGATTAAAGCATTCCGGAAGAAAGAAAATACGTATTTGAACATAGGGAATAGCATTTTATTGCAACTTAGAAATTCAAAATACTTGTAAATATTTTTATACAGAGTGTTTTCTGAATAAAATGTCATTATAAAACTACCACAGGTATTTGTATTCCTATACTGTACCGTTAAAGCTTTGTGCTCCTTTTTCCCTTAAAGAAGTGGTTTAACAAACTGGCATTTCCCATTCAGCTTGAAAACCTTCACAGAGTTTGTGTGAGAGAGAGGCAGCGGAAGGGGAAGAGAGAGATGATTTTCTCCAGCAGCGTCACTGTTCTGGGAAAACAGCTTGGCAATGGAGTTTGACGTGTAACCACAGAAGCAGCCTTCCCTTTTTCACATGGACAGCTGCTTTACAAAACGTTAGAAGCACGTTCAGCACATGGTGTCACAAACTGAAGCCAGTAAAAGAAACAGTGCTTGGCTGGCCTTGGAAGCCAGCACAGACAGACGAACAGCAGGAGTAGGCCTTCAATGGAACACAAACACACTTTGCCAGAAATACACACAGACACCTCGGGGCTCAGTTTCCAGCTGCTTCTGTGATGACCAGCAACATAAGTCCCATTCCAGCTCAGTTTAAATGGAAAAGGATTGACTGACGATCTGTAGTCTCTGCGAGAGCTTCTGAACTAAGAATTCCCGGTGCTCATTTCCAGCTCCACCATTTCCCCCTACCATGCCTGATGCTGCAGGTCCATGAGGTCTAACCAAGGGGCTGTGGCGCCCCCTTTCCCAACCTGAGGCAGAGACTGTCCAGAGCTCTCGCTCAGAGCTGCAGTGCTTGGCAGTTGACAAGGGGAATGTGGGAGGGAGCAAGGGGGTGGCAAAGAGCACAGGACTGACCCCCAGCAACAGGATCTCTGCCCCAGTACAGGACTCTCTATCCTTACTGCCCAGGCGAGAGACACACTGGTTATTTTTCCCACACACTGGTTATTTTTCAACCTGTAAACTTCTGGATTTTGTACATTTACAGTTAAGAGACCTGTTCTCACCCCAGAAAAGCAGATGTGCTGTGGGGTTTTATGGTGCAACAGAAGAGCGGACCAGGCTCTGTCATTTAAAAATACTGTATTTTATTTAGATTTATTTACTTAAGAAAACCTAAGGGTAAATGAGCTGAGAGTGTCACCGGTGATGAAGCCACACAAAGACTGAGACATGAGATCTTCACAACTATATTACACAAAAAAACCTATGAAGAAGTGAGACATGGTTTGGGTGCTTTGAGCTGGGCATCAGGAAATCCCCTAAAGCAACAGCTTCCATAGAAACAGCTTTCTTCTTAGTGGAAGCAGGATGCAGCTAGCATCCAGATTAGTAGCACTCCCTTGCCAAAGTATCACCCACGTAAGAAGGAAGGGATGTTTACTGATTGTACCGACACATCACTGCTGATAAACCTGCTCTCCCAATATGCTCTCAGCCATGTCCTTGATCACACTACACAACTGATCTGCTCTCCAGCAAGTCGTGGTGGCCGGCCTGAGAATACACCCTGACGTGTGCCTGGTTCCCTGTAAAGCAAAGGATCTGTGGGTTGCTTGTCTGAGCCAACAGCGTCGCGCCGATCCAGCTCAGCTAAACTCCATGGGAGCTATTTTGGTGGTCTCTCCAGTACTGCACAATACAAGAAGCACGGCCTAAAGTAACATCCACCTACAACACACTAGTAGATCATTTCAGATTCAGTACTATGTACAATTTACTCTTACTTAGTATACTAAGGAGCTGTGATATTTCTTCTGAGACGTGTTATTTGACTGACGATTATTGAATCCTTCTGTCCACTGTGCTGCAGAGGAATGCTGCACTCTGGCTATACCATCACGTTAAGAAACTTCAACGACCTGCCTCAGTTCTTCAAACAGGGGAGTGAGCTCCTTCTCTAAACTTACAATCAGCCCTGGAAAGAGAGAAGAGACAGAACATTCCATCAGACAACATCACTGAGAAGCCTCTCTCTAAAGCCTGCAGCTCCCTGCCCCTCCTATGTCAAAGGCAGTGTTTTTCAAAACATGAAATGTTTTACTTGAGCTGCTCACTCTCCATGGGAACAGCGTGCAGCACTCCCAGGCAGGGGGCCTGCAGTCCCCACCACTAGCAGAGGCACATCCCACACAGAGCAGCTCTCCCCCACTGTCGCCTTGCTGCTTCCCACAGCTACTGCGGCCCAAACAGCTGTGCCAAAATCCAGTGCCTTCTGCTCATATTCATCAGCCAATGCCTTTGTGAGCAAGGCCAGGTGCCTGGCTGAAGGAATTCCCCACCCCACAGAAATGAGAAGACACAGCTGCACACTACTGCAAATGTTAACCTGGAACTGAACAGAAGGAGACCAAACAATTGGTTTGTACAGCACAGTAATTGCCAAGGTAGCAAACACTCTCAGGAAGCAAGGGTAAGGTTAGTCACAGGAGAAACATGCTTCTGGAAGAAAAACTTCAGCAAGTCACCTAAAAATCTCTGAATTTTCACTCACACCTCTCCATTTTCACCTTCACAATATGCTGACAAAATTCATAGCAAGGAGCACAGTTAAACTATAGTTTGCAGTGAATTCAGGTAATTTATTTTCAATTACTTAAAATACTGCAGTCTTTTAAGGCTCAGGTATTTAAAATACATGTGAAGACATACCGGTATTGGCATTGCTGCTAGCAATGAAACTCACTACCAAAGGCAAGCGATTGAACTGCACCACCTGCAAGGAGAGAGAACAGTGCTCAGACAGGAGCTAACACATGCTGGAGGTCAGAGCTCTGAAAAAAATTCTTCCGGAAAAAAGCGTCCTTCTCAGTTTAAAGATCAAGCAGGAGCAAGAGCCACAGGGATGACTTTTCAGTTTATCTGTTTTTTGAGATTCATGGTTAAAAACACCAACAGAACTTACACCACACAGTACAGGGAGCTGCATGGGGAAAGCCTGGTACTTTCCTCCCCCTCCCTGTTCTACAGTGTGTTGTCCACCAGAAACCTAATTCAGCTACAAATGCTGCAGAGTACACCATGGAGACCAGACTCTCCAGAGGAAACAAGAGGGCAGGCAGGTTTACCATTTTAAAATACTGTTCCCTATACAGAAGTATCTCTTCTTCCAATAGGGAACTGGAACCTTGGATACAACAATAAGCTACAGAATCAAGAGAATCAAAGCAGTGTACTCCATGTGTATAAAGTAACTCATTAACCCATTTATTATCCAAACAAAGCTTGATACGCTGTAGGCTAAACTGCTGGTCAGTTTAACTGCAGTCATAACAAAAAGCTCTCAGGACCACTAGAATTTGAGAAGGAGCAAAAACAAAGCAGGTGATGGATTACACAAATAATCAGTTTGTGAACAATGTGAGTGGTATTCCAAAACTTTCTCACCTCAAAGTTACACCGGTAGCAAGATTAGCCTTGAAGTAGGCATGTGCTTAATTAACTTTAGGTGTCACTAATTATAAACAAATATTGTTTATAAAAGAGAACATAAACCCTTCATAACAAATTCTGAAGGCCATATGAGCAGCACCTGCTGCAAATTCATGATTACTACCTGTACAGAAAACTTTCACATTTTCAGTGAGTAAATCTCAGTTTTGAGAAATACAAGAGAAGTTTAATAAACAGTGTGAAAGTTTGTCTTAGTCATTTAAGCAGAGTAAGAGATAAACCACAATTACTTCAACAGTAGCCAAATGGATACAAGTGTTTAAACCACCTCTCTCTCTCTTGCTCAGTGTAATGTAGAAACAGCTCAGGTCACTGAGGACAAAGCACTCTCAGGTTACTCACCTGGTATGTATTGTAGTAGCAGATGATACTTTTGTTTTTAGAAAGTCCTAATTTACTGCCCTGATCTGTGGCGAGGGCAAAGGTGGACAGAAAGCCAGGTCGCAGTGCATGTTCTGGAGCATTATCATTGGCAACTAGAACAAAACAAGAAAATTCTCGTCTTTAGATGGCATCTCAGACTGCATCCCAAGCCCTTATCCAGCCTAGTGCTCTGCCAAAAGCAGATCTGCTGTTGGGGGACACGCAGCACAGCTCAGGTGCTTCCACAGTGAGCACAAGACAGTCTTCATGAGCAATACATCCTTTAATGCTCTGTATGTGATGGAAGCTCATTACACCAAGCGTCCTTCCTAGTGTACCTAAGGAATAGCCTTTTCCTTTAGGACACAGAGCTTGTGATGATGCCCTTTGGGTTCCGCGTCCATCACTGTTTGCACCCATTCCAGCCTTTGAACTGATTACCGGCACACAGTCACTTGACTGTGAACATGTGAAGATGTGTGAGTTCTGCCAGCTGTTTAAGTACTTCTGAGGATTAAAAAAAAAAATAAAATCTGCAGTACTTGAACCTTTGTATCTTTAAACTAGCGTACTCATAACATAAAAAAAGCATCTTGAACGAGAAATGTGGAAGATAAAAACCACAGTACCAAAAACGTGTGCGACAGCTGGATGCAATTGCTTCCAAACACAGAACAGCCCGAACACAGAATACTGCTAAGCTATCTCTAGTACTCAGCATCCATCAGCCTGCGAGTGACTTGGAGATATAAGGACCTTACAGAATTCCAACCCCTTTCACCAAGGAAAACTTCCACGGACTACAATTAACTGAGGACACAAACAAAAGGATGCATTTAAAGAGGTACATATTCAATTACTGAAATTGAAATAAAAGTCTAATTTAATTCCTCCATTTGGGATATTAAGGTATTTGGCATAACCAGAGAAGATTTTGCTGTACTTCTCACCCCCTGCTGTTCAATCAGGATTTTAGCTGTAGGGTACAGTGAGAAGCTGAGGTTACCTTTGATAACAGGCACACCATCTCTGTCTGAGACCACAATAGCATGAAGACCTTCAACACTGAAAAAAAAAAAAAAAAAAAAAAAAAAAAAAAAAAAAAAAAAAAAAAAAAAAAAAAAAAAAAAAAAAAAAAAAAAAAAAAAAAAAAAAAGAAGGAAGAATGAAGAAGAGACACCATTTAAAAAACGCAGTAATTAGCAGCAAAGATTTTTTTTTTCTGAACAAATGTGCAAGGGAGGGGAAAACCTGTTGAAAATTGATGCCTTCAGTAATTTAATATTTGTGCTGTGTAGTACAGGCAGTACAGTTCTGGTGCTCTCAATAATTTGAAGGACATGTAACTGCTGGGAGCAAGTCCAGAGGAAGGCCACAAAGTTGATAAGAGGACTGGAGGAAGTTGGGGTGGTTCAGCCTGGAAAAGATAAGGTCATGTGGAAACCTCACAGCAGCCTTACAGTATCTAAGGGAGGCCTACATGGAAGCCAGAGATGGCCTTTTCATCAGGAACTGTAGTGACAGAATAAGGAGTAATGGGTACAAACCAGAAGAGGGGGAACTGAGGTTAGGTATTACTAAGAAATTTTTTACTGGGAAGGTGGTGAGGCACTGGGACAGCTTGCCCAGGGAGGTTGTGGATGCCCCGTCCCCGGCAGCGTTCAAGGCCAAGCTGGATGGGAAGCAGCCTGGTCTGGTGGAAGGTGTCCCTGCCCATGGCAAGGGGGGTTGGGATTAGACGGCCTTGGCCCCTCGCCCCGCAGAGACCCCGAGTTACCTCGGCAGCTTCTTGTACAGGAAGCGCTTCAGGTCCTGCGGGCAGAGACGGGCACCGTGTTACTCACCCGCTCGGAGGGGGCGGGGGAGCGCCCGAGCTGCCTCCCCGCCTGGCCCCGACAACCCCCGTCCCGACACCCCTCGCCCCCGAGCTGCCTCCCCGCCCGGCCCCGGCCCGCCCCCACCCCGGACACACCAGGCCCGATCCCCCCGACTCCCGGCCCCCGCCCAAAAGCCGCCGCCCGCGTCCCACCCGCCCGAGGAGCCACACTCACGTCGGCCATGGCTGGGGCCCGCCCGGCGCTGCTGCCGCCGCCGCCACCTCCGCGGGCCTGAGAGACGAGACGAGAAGGCGCTCGGTCAGCAGAGGCGCGGCGGGAGGGGGAAGAGAGGGAGGGAGGGAGGGCGAGCTCCCTCCCCGAAGCCCGGCCGGCCGCCACCCCCCGCCCCGCTGCTGTGGTAGAGGCTGCTCCCACCCAGGCCGGGAGGGAAGCGCGGTTGGGCCGAGACCACCGCGCACCCGGGAGGGGTGTGTATGTTATGGGGGGAGGGGGAGGGCGGGGACCGGCGCTGCCCGCCCTACCTGCCCTGCCCTGCCCTGCCCGCCGTACCTGTCGGCGCCCCCAGCGCGCCCCGCACGACTCCGCCGCCGCCGCAGCTTCCCCTCGGAGCCGCTGTCACATGATGGGCGGTGCCGCCCTCCCGACCCCGGAACCGCTTCCCCGCCGCCTCCGCCCCGCCCCGCCCCGCCCCGCCCCGGCAGCAAAACAAACCAAACCCAAAGCGTAGGACTGCAGTTAAAGGAACACAACAAAAAAAAGAAACGTCCATTTCTGCCGAGGAGAGTCACTCCCGGTTTTACTCCTCATTTCCCCTGCTTTCGGATCTAGTTTACCAAGCCTAATTTTCTATCTAATCTTCAAAACCTGAGGGCTGATGCCCACAGTGTAACAACAGTAACTGCACATCTGTTTTTAAAGTCCTGTATCAGAATCCAGGACCCTGCATGCTGGGCCCAAAAGAAACCCCAACCCTGCTCAGCCTGTAAGAGTGCTTTTTCTCTAAAAAAAAAGAGCTGCTACAGACCAAGCACAGAGTCACCGAATCAATTAGGTTGGAAAAGACCTCTGAGATCATCAAGTCCAACCTATGACCCAACACCACCCTGTCAACTAGACCACTGATTGCCAGATCCAGTCTTTCCTTAAAACCCCTCCAGGGATAGCGACTCCACTACTCCTTGGGCAGCTCGTTCCAATGTTTAATCATCCTTTCTGTGAGGAAAATCCTTCTAATGCCCAAACTAAACCTTTCCTGATGCAGCTTGAGCCTATGTCCTCTTGTCCTGTCACTAGTTATCTGGGAGAAGAGGCTGACCTCACATGGCTACAACCTCCTTTCAGGTAGTTGTAGAGAGTGATAAGGTCACCTCCGAGCCTCCTTTTCTACAGGCTAAACAACCCCAGCTCCCTCAGCTGCTCCTCATAGGACTTGTGCTCCAGACCCTTCACCACCTTCATTGCCCTTCTCTGGACTCGCTCCAGCACCTCAATGTCCTTTCTGAAGTGAGGGGCTCAGAACTGGATGCAGTACTTGAGGTGTGGCCTCACCAGCGCTGAGTACAGAGGGACAATCACATCCCTGGTCCTGCTGGCCACACTATTTCCTATATGAGCCAGGATACCATTGGCCTTCTTGGCCACCTGGGCACACTGCTGGCTCATGTTCAGCTGCTGTTGACCAGCACTTCCAGGTCCTTTTCTGCTGGGCAGCTTTCCAGCCACTCTGCCCCCAGCCTGCAGCACTCCATGGGCTTGTTGTTACCCAAGACCAGGATCCATAACTTGGCCTCGTTGAACCTCATCCCTTTGTCCCTGGCCCAGCAGTCCAGCCTGACCCTCTGCAGAGCCCTCCTATCCTCCAGCAGACTGACACCCAGCCAGTTAGGTGTCATCTGTGAATCTACTGAGGATTCACTCAGTCCCCTCATCCAGATCATCAATAACGATATTGAACAGGACTGGGCCCAATACTGAGCCCTGGGGGACACCACTAGTGACTAGAGCGGTTACCTGAAGATTTTGTTTATATGCCAGTACTGCAGCATAGACTAAAACGGTAAAAAAAGGTGCTCACATGGAATCACTGATGTTTCTGAATGTATAGGTCCAGTGAAGTTTTTAAAAAGCCCAAAACAGAGACAAAGCCACTTTTTTTGTAAGTAAGAGAGGAAAAGCTCATTCAAAAAGACAAATTTATTTGAATACTGAGAATCCATACCTCCTTCTTAATCCAAGCCATGCAGACACAGCAATTTGATAAGGACTTGGTCATACTAGAGAGATACTTAAAAGAGAACCCCATAAAATTATCTTGTGTGAGCTTCTGATAGTATTTTGAAAATGCTACCTGGGACAACCTTGGTCCCCTCATTTATTAAAATATTCCCTCCTACACACTAAAAATGTTTAAAAATGCAACTGGCTTTCTATGATTTGTAGGCATCATGCTCAGTGATGAATTTTACTTGCTTCTCTGTCACCTTATGAATAAAAGCTATGCAAAAGCCTCTGTGAGATGGCTCCTCTACTGCTATTCATGGGAATTTAGTCTCCTGTCCCAGTGACAGCTTTTCTATACATGGAACAAACCAGTACTGAAGGAAAATGTATATTGTGCATGAAGGATAACATTGTAACTAAACACTGCATTTTAATATTATTTCTAAAAATGGGGAGAAATCCAATACTCAAACCTAATTCCTGCCAGACTGAGAAGTCTTACAATTATCCTGGAGAAGTATGCATTACTGTCTATTACTGATATTTTATTTCAAGTATTAAACCAATCTCATCTCAACCCACAGGTTTTACCTTATTTCCGATTCTCCTTCCTGTCCCACTCTGAGAGGGTGTGAGCCAGTGTCTGCATGGTGCTTATTTGATGGCTGAGGCCAAACCACAACAAATGGCCTACTTCTTGCCTATATTTATTCCATTACATTACATGTACGTTATAGCTTCACAAATTTGTATATTACTGCTTTCTTTAAAAACAAAATGTCTCCTTATACTATTACACTTTCCTTCTGCTTTCTTTGACAGAGCTACAAGAGGGAATAACAACTTCTTAAGGAATGAATGAAATTTATGGAACACACAACCTTAAAAAAAAAATGTTCCTGCCCTCTCATTTTAATCTTTTTACAGCATTCATTACAAAATTATATTGAAAATTTTTACAATTTAAAGTTGTCTCTGCTAAGTATTTAAATGCATCTGTTGCATTTTAGTGTTGTAATGCTCTGCCTTTTCTTGGAAACTTATTAAAGAATCAAGTCTGTTTTTAAAAAAGTAAAAAATTCCAATTTAGACTTGTTATACCTAAACAGGAACTTGTAGGGAAATGTTGATCCGATGTGAACACTGAACTCGCTTGTGACTCATGATGCTCCATAAATAGAACATGTACTGATGTTATATTTCAGCAGATGCAAATCATCTCCCTTTCTCACTGAGCTATGTCAAAGAGTCATGCCAAGATTTTTCACTTTTTGCAGGACTTTCCTGCTTGCCCTTTTAAAGGAAAAAGTCAAGAACCCATGCTCATGCTATCTTTAATTCTAGATTAAATAAAAGGTAATGACTAAATAAAGAGTAAAGAGTGGGTAACTAAAAAAGTTGAGGGATTTTTAGCCAGGCTGTTCAAATACAGTTTTGTTTTTTTCTGAAGAAAGGTCATCTGAAAAGATTCAAGTACTCCACCCTCTTTAATTTCAACCATGAGAAAATTAATTCTGAACTTTCCAGCAGATTCCTTCAACAAAACCAGGGAAGATAATGACATTTCCGAATCAAAAAACCTTCAGACTTGAGGTAAGAAGTAACAATCAAGAGAGAAACACCACTTGGAATATTAAAAGAATGTTTGCAGGTCATATTTAGAGCAGCTTAATCTTTATATTATCATAGCATCCTTTTGCACATTACTGCATATTTCAAAGCGTGCAACTATTTGATCTGTTCAATACTGAGTGGCATTTTTCCCCCAGTATAAACTTATCGTTTCCTTCTTTGAAAATGCCAACTGCAATAGACAGTCAAATGAAACGTAGCACTTTTAAACTACTGGGATGTCTGTGTTGCCACAGGACACAGCCACTGCATTATTCCAGTTTGCTGAGGTACCGATAGCAATCTAACCGACCTCACACAGCTCACTGTCCGTCCATTTACCTACTTCTCACCTGCAGCAGAAGAGGCTGCAGGGCAGACACAGCCCATAGTATTACTGCAGGCAGCTTTGCTAGACCATCTCTTCACTCTGATTTCACTGTTCTGATATTTGACAAGTGTTATATATCCATTTTCCTATTAACTAAAATATCACCTGCAAGCTCAGACTCATTTGTGAATGCGAAGGCCCACGTACTTGTTAAAGCCTTTTGAACAATTTTCTTCTATTAAGAAGACACAGGAGTACCAGTATGTACTTTGAGAGTTTGTTTTCACTAGTATAATTACAATACATTCTGGACAGTTACAAAATCTGGGGAATTGCATTTTCTTCATAAATTTCTATTGCATATTTCAAACATTTGGATGCCTTTGCATTACTTCTGCACCCTTTTACTACAGTCTTAGAGAGGACATCCAGTACAGCAACTGTTTTTTTTTTCCTGTTGTTTCAGCCACTTTTAGTTCTGCTTTGTGCCTCAGGCTATGATGTCCACCTTGAATGCTGGTTTAGCTGCTTATTTAAAAGCCTGCAGCCAGTTTCATATTATACCAATTCAATGGAAGTCATTTCCGCTGTGACAGTTTAGAAAAGGGATATATGCAAAAGGATTTCTGGGTCACTTAGAGCAAGCACATTTAGCGTATCTGCAAAGTCATATCCTGCTCTAGACCAGAAGGAACTGCAATGAAGTCAGTCAAAGTATTTAAACTTCCAGTTTTGGAGGAAAATTTGGCTCCACATAAACTGATAGCATTGTTCAAAGATACCAGTTTTCTCAAACAAAAAATAGTGCTCATACTACGAGCAATCTGGCATTCTCAAATACAAGACACATTCCCCTGCATAACACTGTTAAAATGTAAAAAACATCAGCTACTGAACCTAAAAACGTTTTCAACACACTTTGATAAACTTTAAGTACATTGTACTCAGCCGCTTCAGAACACCTCTTTGCATCAGCAGGTGTGGCAACATATAGTTTCCACTTACAGGCCACTGAGTTACATGATCTTGTGTGTAGGAGCCAAAGGTAGGTTTGCTCATTTTTAGGAAGCCAGTCCAGCAACATTCTGGTCCCAGAAAATGCATTCCCTGTCTCTTCTGCCTTGGGACCAGTGACAGAGCTGTGGCCATAGGAAAACACTGCAAAGCAGCAAAGCATTTAAAGAGTTGGCAAAAGGGTTGAAAGGCACGTACCTTGTCCTTAGCAAAATTTTCCTGTTCCACTTGCAGTGCCCATTGAGAAATAAGTGTTGGGACCTAGCTTGAAATAAAAATGCAGTAAGAAAATGGAAGCCTGCCAGGAAAAAAAAACAACAGGTTGCCTTTTTCTAATATATTTTTTAAGATTTTACTATTGCATGTTTTTCTCTGCCTTTCCAATGAAAATTAGGGAAGCTACGGATGCATATTAACCATACGTATGGATTTACTACTACTGGAATAGCAAATGGTAGAGCAGCTGTAAACCGTTGCAAGTACTAAAAGCAATGTTTACAATGGTCTGTACAGCATTTGCAAATATTTACTTTGAAAAGAGATTTAGTGTCGTTCTGAAGTTTTCTCAGCATTGCTTAGAAATGCTAAAAAACTACAACAGCTAAACTGCTACTCTACACCAGATCAATATACCCCAACAGATATTTAGGAATATATGCCATTATATTTAAAAATACCAAGTTCCTCTAAGCTGGCAAACCTAGAAGATTTTACATAGAGTTAGAGATAAAATATTAAAAATTATTGTTTCAACTCCACACACTTGACATCTGAATAGGAGTGATGTAATCATACTATTTATTCCATCAGTGAGACAAAATGTAGTATGGAACTAAATTTCTGAGATTTTTAAATAGAAAGTCATTTAACTCGTATATACACAAAGTGTTCTTTCCACAGATATTTACATGGCAAATATGTTAGAGGAGAACCACTATGACTAAGTCTCTACAAGTACAGTATCCTTTCTGAGCTATTCTCTCTGCTGAAAGAATTCACAGAAGCTTTGAAGTAAAATCTAGACAATTAAAGTTACCTATATTTCACAGTAGGTAAAGAAGCCATTAAATAATATTTCAGCATAAGGTTTCTGGAAACAGCTACACAGTAGAGTTTTACATCCACCCTTCTTTTCCAGCAGCATTCATGGTGAAACTAAATCTCTTCTTAATTTACAAGAGAGATAACAGCATACATAAAGATGTATTGTACAACTGTAGCTCATCCTCCTCGATAGAGGCTGGTCAGCCGTTCTAGTTCTTTGCAGTTCTCCATGGACATGGACTCTGCCTTCTTTCGGAGACGGTCATCTCGATATACTTTTGCTGCATAAAGTAAGTCTGTTTCTTCAAGGGAAAAAAGAGAAAATATTTTTTTGGTCAAAAACTGGGCACTTGGCACATGACATATTCCTTCTTAGAGTTGTACAAAGCACCTCGGGTTTAATCCCTGCCCTTTTTTCTTTCTGTCTATTCTAACTTCTCTCAGACATCACCTGAACAGCAGTGCTACACTTTGCTGGATCTTGATAAGCATTGCATCTCTTTGAGCAGATAAAGCCATAATAGCCTTTCAGCTCCCTCACAGTTCATACAGCAGTATCTGACTAAATGAAAAACCCAAAGCAAAAAACTCCAGCAAGAACAAAGGAACAAAAAGTCCCCTACAACTTCTCTCAGACCTCATTAAACAATAAAAATATAGGCCACACTCAGTGATCTTGTGTAGTATTGACAGCTGTAACATCTCGTCTGTACCCTAAAAAATCCATTCTGAATGTTAAGCCCTTTACTTCAACTGATACTGCTTCAGCGATTCAGAGGTATTGATAATTAAGAGCTCTCTGTATTATACTGGTGTTCAGCAGCTTGACATTGCCAAGCATTTTAATTCTGTAAAATCTTTTTCATGACTTCAACTAAAAATGGATTAGCAAGGCATTCTTAAATGTCAATCAATGCTGGATAGATTTTTTACTGTCAAGGAGATCCAACATACAACAGGTATTTTAAATCCATAAACCCACAAAATTAGCTGTTTTCTATCAATAGAGAAAATCCATTAGGGGCCTCTTACTCAAAATCAATTTGGGTAGTTTTCATAACTTGATAAATTATAAGTAGCAAACATGACAGACACCACTTTCAGACTATTTTTGGTTTTTTTACTGGGGTCAGATGTCTCTGTAGCAATAACATTTTTCCCAGTAAATATGTATAGACAGAAGCATGAGCCTCCTTGCATTGTCCAGGACTCAGATCATGCTTAAAAAAGTAAGCACATCAAGAATAACTGCTGAAAAATGAGAAAGGTAATCTTTCTTCTTCTTTCCTCCTAAGGCTGAACTGCCTATCAGTGAAGCCTTTTCAAAGATATTTATACAGTAAATATATTACAGAAGACACAAATGTAACATGCCAGTAAATTTAAGTGTAACGATTAGGTCAATAAAAGCAAACTATGCTCCCAGATCTACACTCTGATGAATAAATGTATAAATAATACATCCTCTTTTCATTGTGCTGGAATATATCTTGTATTTAACTTTTTTTGTTAACAACCACCTCTCATTTTTGTAAACTACTTTTTACAGCTGGGAAAAACTGAGGGGCCATCTCAGCTGAAAGGCTGGCAGCATTGGACTGCAGAGAGTAAATGCAAGAACATGTGATTTCACATGATTTCACACAGAGAAGGGCATTCTATTTGCCTCTGGTCAGTTTACTGACAGCTCATGAATTAATTATTTTTCCAGTAAGCCATTACTGAAGTTTACCACCTGAAAAGTTAAAACCATCTGGTTCCAACACTGATGTCTTTTTAGCAGCACTGTTCTCACCGAGCATGAAAGGTTCACGAAATGGTCACAAATAGCAGAATAACAGGTTAAAATTGATGCTGATTTGGAGATGGCTGATGCTATTCAGCACTTTTATGCCTTAAAACTGAATTTTAGGCTTCTGAAAGAAAATAGCTCATTGTATAATATGAGATTGGAGAAACAGATGGTAAACTGAAAACACCCTTGTTTTTAGGGTCTGATATAGCCCTGGTACCAAGTCCAGGGAGAAAAATTATTCAGCACTGGCAAAAGATGAAGCACTGATTTAGAGCTCATGATATTTTACAGGATATGCTGCCTGTCCTTGGATGCCTGGAAAAGCAGTATTTGTATGTACTGTGGTCCAAGGTAGATTAATTTCTTTCCCCCTTTGGAAACACCTATGTAAGCTTTCGGTTTATATATTTACAGGAAAATGAGATAGTGCCATGATGAAATAATGTGGAAGACATTAGAATTCTTAGAAATCGCCATAAGTTAAGGACAAAAGCTTTGTCATTATCAATTCAGCATAGTCTTTGATTTTCTAAGAAATGGTCAGATAATAAAGCAGCAGGTTGAAATTGCTGGTGATCTGCAGATGGTTGTTAGGTCACAGAGTAAAACTCAGAAATTAGGTGACACTGGGGACACCTCTGAAGTGAGAAACAGCAAGGACCCTTACACCTGCTTTTGCATTGAGACATTTTAGTAATACAAGGATTTTCATTCTTGGCTAAGGTAATACATTTTTATAGTAATGCATGCTTTCATGGAATTACACATATTACCAAACTTACTTTGTTGTCTCTCCTTCCAACAGTTATTACGAATGTTGGATACATAATCCTCTTCCACACTCTTTTCCACTTTCTGTAATGACACTCCTTTGTATTCATTTCTGAAGTCTTTGTTGACATAGTAAATGACACCCAAGTTTTCTGTCTGCATTTTTATGACCTGCCCTGTACTTCTGCAAGAAAGAAGGCAGGGGGGAGAGAGAGACTAAATATTAATTTGATTTTTTTTTTTTTACACCCCAAAGAGACTTTTAAAAGATACTGCTATTACGCAATAATACCAACATATTAGTGAATTTGTCATTTCAAGACATATAATGAAAGGAATGACTGCATAATTTGATAGGAAATAGAATTACTGTGTTCACCTGAACTTCTGCTGCTTTAACACTTAACTCAAAAAAACCCCACTTTACTAAGACACTTGTTTCATACCTCTTTAGGCAAACATAAGCTTTAGTAATAGAAAACGGCATTCAAACTCAACAGAAGGGAAATCAGGTCACTATTCCGTAGCAACCCAGTATATACAGGCACCTCCATTCTAAAGTGTTTGCTGCCAGCCCCGATAAATCCATTCCCCTGCTGGCATTCTGCAGATTAAAAACCAAAGATTGGACGCAAGCATTTTGGCAGAGAAGCGTTTCTAAGCGTCACAACAGCTTAGCTGCAGAAGGGAAAAAACACTGCACTCCAGAAATAAAGAACTCTGAAAAACAGGAGAAAAGAAACCTTTCTGTTGAGGGGCTGAGAGCTCTGCAAGGAGCTAAGGACCTTTAAAACCATTGTGGTGAGTGGGCTAACTCTACTAGCTAGCTGCAAGCTTGATTCAAGTTATTTATTTCTCGCAAGGAAAAAAGGCTTATATATCCCACAGCAGAAAACAGGTAAGTCTCACTAGTGGAATTCTTCACAAGAAAATGAAGATAAACTACTTTGCCATTACCTAAAATGAAGTAAAAGAATAGACAGTTTTCTCAGCCCTCATTTAGTTTAACACTTAAGTAAGGCTGAGAAAGTTGCTTTCAAGTACATCACTTGCTGCAAACAAAGAATGAGCCTCAGCAGGTTTCAGTATTTGATTAAATGTGTTAGAGATGCAACCACCTTTGCAACATGCCATGTTGCACGGACGCACTGTCTTGTATTGGACCTCCTAAACTCCAGGTGTTGATGACCTCTGTTCTCCATTGTGTTCTCAGCATGTTCTTAGTACCTAAGTTTTAAGTTTTGTTCTGCTCTGTCTACACCTTCCCTCCTTTTCCTTACAGTGGGAAATCAAGGACAAAATAATGGTAGGCTCACTAAAATGTTTCTAAGTGGGAGAGGGTGATTACATCATCTTCCCCTCTGTTTTAAGCTAATGTAGTTTAAGCACTACTTACGATCTTGGGTATAAGGCGTAAGGAGGGTTAGATACCATCAACTGGCTCAACAAGGAGACAAAGATCAACACAATAATAGGCATCAGCTGGATGACCATAGAGAAACCTCCCTAAGGAACAAAACACATGCAGGCATTTCATAAATAAGCATCCGGTAAGCGGGTAAATTTGACAAGATTTAATGCTAAGTGTGACTTTCTGCTTTAATCCTCAAAGGCTGCTACAAAATCTGTAACTGCAAACACTGTGGTGTTATCTGAACTTTCGAATGCGTACACAGTATTCACAGAGTGTGAGAGTTCGTGGGTTAGCATGTGCCCACAAGCAACTACCAAATCATTGTATGCCATGATTTGGTCTGATCTATACAGTGATATGTAATTATACAGGACTATAGGTTATTCATGTAGGTGAACACTGAGCCTTAAGTTCAATTCTTACCTCAGCCGAAATACACTTTTAAATGCAGACGGGGGTTACTGGCCAGAATTAGCGGCATATTTAGGCTAATAATACCAATCATCAGAAAGACAGTGACATTCAACAACAGATTTACAAAACCTTTGCAAATTTGCAGGTCTATTTGCCAATCAGTAAGATTACCACCCGCTGAAGTTTTACCTAACTGGCAAGTACAAATCCTCCTCTACAGTACAGAGCCCCTGTACAATCACATCACTGAAAGTGACTACCAGCAAATTTCACAATCCATAGTTTAACCAACAGTGATTAAACATACATCACCCCTCTCTTCCTCCCTCTCATGTCCACTCTGACGGTGCTGATTAGGATGACTGTAGCCAGCGCGCCCATTAGAAAATGAATGTACACTACCTGAGGAAAGAAATATCTGCTTTTAAATAATGGAAAAAAAAGTACTATTTAGAGGTCAGGACAGAAGTACTTAACATTACTGCAGAATGGCACATAAAATAACATTAAGTATCTTACAATGTCAAAGTTATTTAAAATAAATATTTTAAGCTCTAAGATAGTAACCCCAAAGAACTGAACTGACATTTTTGGGATTTAGCAACACTTGGGGGAAAAATAAACTGTGATGCAGACTGAGAAGCTGAGGTTGGAGGAAGGTTGGAATAATTCTACTGTTTTATAATGTCACAAACTCTAATGCCCCTCTGGGCAATACATACCAAAAATTTTACTGATGTATACAAATACCTGTTGGAAAGGCCCCTCCAAAGAACATGTTGAACAGATCCTCCGGAGTAATATCTGCCTCACAACCTCTATGGAAGTTGAATCTACCGTTGCTAGGGTGATTGCATGTTTGCTCTTCGCTCCCTGTAAAGTCATACTGCTTTCGTTTTTCTGGATTACTCAGCACGGCATATGCATTTCCGATTTCTGAAGCAAGGAATAAAAGACAACTCCCATAAATGAATGAAAAAAGTTATTCCAGCATGAGAACTGCAATTTCAAAGTAAAAAACCAGGCAGCAAATGATGTCCTTTACTGTATGTTACAAAACAACTACTGCAGAACATGGTCCAGAAGCATCTCTACTGTTCTCAGAATAGTTTCCACAAAGTTTCCCACCAACGCTATTCAAAGGCCTTTTATCCTGTTGAAGGAGGCAGAAGGCAGGAGAGCTTTATTTCTTTTTCTAGGGAACACCTACACCTGTGGAAATGTTCTCTCACTGCAATTACAAAAAAAGCATCAGGCATTTCAATGAAAGCTCTGAAGCTGGGTACTTGCAAAGTTCAGTCTGCCCTGGCAGCCTAGCTTTAAAAAAACCCTATAGACTCTGAAGGTTTTCTTTGGTTTCATTTGATAAAGGGTCAGTTCTTTGAATGTATCAAATTCATTGTCTCAATGAATTTCTCACAAGAGTGTGAGTGTATTTTTCTCAATGCTTCTGAAGATATTTTAGGGATTAGATTAATAACAGAGTTTTGTATGACACAACATGAAGAAGAGAACATATGTAAACAACAGGAACATGTGTGTTCCTAAGGTTGTCAGTATGACCTCAATGCTTCGAGTGCCTGGCCTGGATGCTTGTCCTCATTTATGCTAAGTTATCACAAATGAAAAACTTCAATTCTGACAGCAGAAAGGAAAAAAACTGAGTTAAGTGAGCATTGAAAAAAATCAGAGAGAAACCCCACATATTCTGCTGACTTTAAAACCATTTTTCTTGCTGTGCACAGACACACAGCTCCTGCAGACTGAAGGAAAATTTCTGTTGCCACTGGATGAGCCATCTTCACTCAGTCATATCTTCATTAAACTCTTTCTGCCTTCCTTTCTTCTCTCTCCTCCAGGCCTCTCCAACAAAAGGTTTCTTTTGCAGCCAACTAACCCAAGACACAGGGATTATGTTCCTTTTAGTGTTGAAAAGCCATCAGTCATCAAAAGTTCATGAAAGGTGCAACATTATAACCTCAACACGGGCAAATAAGACTACAGCTTATAATTAATATTTTAAACATTATCCAATCTAAGAAAAAGTTAATAAGTTTTAGCTATGTGTCTTTTAAGATGCCCTTAGAAGAAAATCATTAGTAATTCCTTTAAGTGGAAAAAACCCACAGAAATGAAGCCTGGTAACTTGCACTGAGATCGCGATATACACTGATGCCAATTATTGCTCTGTTGCTCAGTACAAGGATAAAACTGGTGGTAAAAATTTGGACTTTCTCTTGAATTAAGAATCTGGGGAGACCCATCAAGTGACTGCACATAAAGTGAAGACACCATACTATCACCATACTGTATGCCTATTTGTTATTTGCCTTTCATTATCTGATCCTAATTAACAACGGATTTGATTCAAATACGATTTTCTTTTAAAAAAGGACATAAAAAGCACTACTCAGAAGTTTCAAATGAAGATTTCTGATGAAGTGTGTAAAAGAGGTTCCAAGAGAGTAAAAGTCACTATATTTGCACAAACATTTTAATCTAAAATTCAGCCTCAGTGAGACTGCTCGATACAACAGCAGAGCAGTACGAGGTAGCTCAAGATATAAGTACCTTGCCTATCATGAAACTCAATTCTGTTTTCTAATGTGATCTTTCCTTAAAATAAAGCATTATTATGAAATAAAAACTATTATTATTAATTCCTTTTCTCAGATGGATGTCAGAAATTCATCAGACACCCTTAAAGGAAAACTAAACCATAAATTTACTCAGCCATACAAAAAGATTACAATCATTTCAATGCAAGAAAATGCTAGTTTTCATTAAATAACTTTTAGCCAACAAGATTCCCCTACAAAATTTTCTCTTCATTTATTTATCTAGTTAAGAATCAGAAAGAGAAATTAAGATGAAGAAATCAGACTCGTACAAAGTGCTAATGTTAAATAAAATATTAAATATTAAGAAACTGATTTTTAACATTTTAAAGATTATTTAAAATGCTATTAAGAAGGAAGAACTTTTCTTCCTAGGGCCTGAGACAATTTTAT